>NC_056725.1:1033586046-1033730774 GCF_019279795.1 Protopterus annectens
ATGGCTAAGCTGGTGAGGGGCCTAGTAACACTACCAAGAAACCTCCTCTGTATGTGTGAGCCTGTGGTCCTACAGAACACCCAGTTGACATGTATGCAGGCTAGGTGGCTTTGTCAAGGTTATTATGCAAGGTCACACTGTCTGCCACAATTGCTCCTCACACGCTGTTGCATGTAAACACACCTGGTAAACATGTACATGTACAGCTGTACCTTGGCTATGAAAAGGTCACTGTGTTTCCACTTTGCATTACTCATCATTGCTACTGTTAGCAGGCCCACAGCCTGCAGACACACAGACACCTGGAACACAACCAGAATATAGTATGTGGCACTACAGTCAGTCAGCAGTACTAACATCAATAGTGCATCATGGCTAACAAGGTACAGACACCTTAATGTGTACCTGTAACTACTGCCAGCAGACAGCACCTTACACAGCATGAGATTGCTACACTTTACCATAGTCACCCTGTGCATCAGACTCATATGAGCATGTCCATGCATCAATGGTATGGATAACAGGGTTGTGGTACATATACCATTACATGTACAGGGTGTGGTGTTAGAGTGCCAGAGGCCTAAACTGGGCCATATGGCTGACATCATGTGTGTGTGAGTGTCTGGAGGGGTGATGTTCAACTGGGCTGTGCAGAGGAGCTGTGCACCTCTAGTGGTGACTGACCTGGGATAGGGATGTGTGAGTGTTTGTATGCACACCATTAAGCAATGTGGATGCATGACACAGGGCTATGTTGGACAGGTGTGGACCATATATAGCAGGATGTACGGTTCACCGGCTCCGAGCAGGGATGCTGTAACTGGTTCTGCCAGGAGTATCACTGGCACCAGCAGGCCCAAGGACAGATGCAGTACTGCTCCCTGATGGTGACTGCTGTCTGCTGAACCCACATCCATAATGGGACTGCCCAGGACAATGTGCCTATGGCCTGCTCCAGTGTGGTGTGGACAGCACCCTCCCTTCAGTCGTGCTGTTGGTACTGCCACTATGGGACTGTGAATGTGCATGGCCATGTGGGTTCACAGATGATCATGTCACTGACCTACGTCCACATGGCCGATGCCCTACTCCCACCACGTGCTCAAGCACAGACATTGCACGGTAGAGCAGTGACAATGTCTCACCCCACTGTATATCCCCAACATTGTCAAGATGATGTATGGCATCACAACAGCCATGGAGGTCGTCACACATGGCAGGGAGCACTGCATTCATGACCCTTAGCATCTGTCTGGTGTTGCAGTTAGTACACACCTGTATCTCCATGATGGACTGTAACATGCATCTGGTGACACCTGCCGTGGTACTGTGACAGGGGCTTGATGGGCAGCAGTCCTCTGTTGACCACCCTTGTCCATCTGCCTGTGTGTGACCTTGCCTGCTCTCTGCCTATGGCTGGTGTTGACACTCACACTCACCATACTCAACACACTAGCCTGTTCCATGCCACCACCCTTAACCTGTCCATTATGCATGGCTGTTGAGGACTGGGCATGTGTGGGCATACTGACTGTGTGGGGGGACATGGTGGGTGAAACTGGGATACAAAACAATGGCACAGATCCAGGCACCGACAACCCCACTTGTGCCTCACTATGACTACCGTCATCATGGGAGTCTGCTATGACACTGACATCAGGTTGTGAGGGGGAGGGACACCAACCTCTGTGTTCACCTGTGAGGGGAACACAACATATGTAAATTAATACCCTGCAGTATTATGTTTGTTGATATATTATACACACACACACACACAAACACACACACACACACACACACACACACACACACACACACACACACACACACACACACACACACACACACACACACACACACACACACACACACACTCACACACACACACACACACACACTCACTCCTGGTACAGTCTGGCACAGCTGTGACACCTATGGGCCCTTCGGGGCAGATCTTATGGTAGTTCTGCCTGCCACAATCCATCTCTTTCACTGCTACTGTCAGGTCCACAACAAAGGGTGGCAAATCCTTCTGTGTGATGGGCCTAGTAGCAGAATGGTAATTATGGCCAAGACCAAGGCTATTGGAGTGAGCTATACAGTATCACTAAGTGCATATGCATGTACTGTAAGAGCTGACTTACTGCTTTACAGACCACACACAATGACAAGGTGTAACGATATGTGATGATAACTGATGAGAGGACAAGACTTTACACTATCACTGCAGTACATACACAGTTCAGACTCGCAGGGATTCATTTCAGACAACATTGCAGGACAATCTGCAATACATACAGGAAACATGTAAAGTACTAGGTGCATAGCCTCATAAGATGACACCAGGCTATTGGCCCTGATGCCCTCATAAGCTTGGCCCATACTTTTGCCCATGCCCCTTCCAAGCCAGCACCTGTATCCCCTGTCCATCTGGGACACATGTGGGATCCCAGGGGTGTCTCATCCATTTCCCCTGCAGTCATTGAGCTTCTTCAAGAGAGAGATATACACGTACACTGCTAGACATGGGGAGGGAGTGTATTCTACAGACAGTGTATTGTGTGGGACACTACATTATCCCACCAAGTACTATGCATGTTACAGACTAGGTGAGGGCCTTGCGTGCATGATGCATGAGTGCAGTCTGCTTTGCAGACATGCATAAACTCCATCAAGGCTGGTTTGGACATGGCCTTTTATGTCAGACACAGGTTACCTATGATCAGTCTGTATGAGACTGAGTACAGGGACAGGGCTTTCAGCCTATCTGTATAGGATAGGTGTTGCAGACCCTGGAGTTGCCTGGTCAGGAACCTCTGTGGTCTCTGCAACCACTGCATTTGCTTGGCAATGTGCATGCCAAAGGAGCCATTGTACTTGGTAATGCATCTGATAAGGGTGGTGTCTAGGAATGCTGTGGCCTCCTGGTTCCTGGATGACATACCTGTATTTGTGAGGTGGGCCATGTAGACAGCCTTCTGTACAATGGTGACCACATGGTGGGAAACTGTCAGGTTGCTACCAACCTTGGTGCACAAGTCACCTCACATCTGATTGCATGCTCAGTACATTACTGTCATAATTAGTGTGGATGACATCTGCCACAGCAGGGAGAATGATGCTTCTCCTGGCATTCAGTTTACAGAAATGCTTCTTGCACCAGTCATTAATTGGGTGACGGCCTCTTGGGGAATGCTCACATCAGTAGGGGAATGTAAGATAGTGGCCAACTTGCAAGCATCTGTACACCTGGTCAGTCACAGACCACTGCTTTTGTCCTGTACCTCAGATATGTATATCTGAAACAGTAGAGGCCCCCAGACTAATCCTTGGGGTATTGGGGTACACTGCTTTGGAAGGCTATACTACTAGAGGAGGGTTCCAATACTTTGACTGAGTGGGTGCTATCATTGGGACAGTTAGCTACCCATCTGGTAACATACAGGTTGGTGCCTAGCTGTGTAGGCGTATGTATCTTGGCCACCTGGGGATTATTGTGAGAGAACTGGGCTAGGTGAAGGTAGGCATTGTTCATCATCTTCCCCTCGTCCTTGTGTTTGTTGACCACTTCAGAGAGGTCAACCATGTTTAACAGGCCTGATCTTCCTTTGACAATACCATGCTGTGTGAGCTCAGGCATTTCAATGTTGTTGATGTCCCTGTTCATAATGTCCTTGATATTGCCTTCCATGCCCTTGCAGAGCAGTCTAGTTAGGCTGATGTGCATATGACTGACTGGGTCAGTGGATTGCTCCACCTTTGTGTATAGTGATGACAGTGGTTATCCTCTTTGCAGATGGGATAACATTGGTGCTCAGGCTGTGGTTGACTACAGTGCAGAATGGATCTGAGAGACCATGCCTGTGTTCATGTAGGATGCACCCAGGGATAGTATCAGGCCCATAGAGACTTCTGTGTGTTGCCTTTGAGAGGGCATTATGGACCTGCTTCCTGATGATGAAGGGAGGGGGGCAGGTGTTGTGCATGCACATGCATAACAATGGGGGGACAGGGGGGTGATGTTTACACTTCACCTGTCTGCAGCGGGTTGCCTATATCTATGCCATATGTGTATGTGTTGTTATTGACCAGCACTACAGAGCAGATTCACATGTTGCCTCTTGGATTGCAAACACGTGTGGAAGGCCTAGTGATTGGCCTTGGTGGATGTGTCCAATTTGCACTCAAAGATAGCCTTAGTGCTTTGTCAACTGTTAACTGCACTCGAGATGTCTCCCTCACGTCATGCTCTTTGGCCAGTCTGGAGGTGTGTATGCATACATTATGTTCAACACTCCACCTCCTGTGGCTTTGCAGCCCTCCATTTGGGGTCTAAACGTATGATGGGATGAGTAACCTGGCAAGGTTGGTGTGCTCTCCACAGCTACAAAGCAGATGTCAGTGACTGCACAAATGTTGGCATCCTACAGGACAAGGTACGCCTGCACTGACATGGGTTTCATGCTAAGACACCTAGCTCCTGTTAGAGCAAGACATCTGCACAAGGGCACACATCACTGGTGGGCAAAGGCCAGAAAATAGTGTCACTTTATGAACCTAGCTAAAACACATGTAGTGGTGTTGCATTCACAGATCTACTCCACTGGATATGACTTCTGAGAATCAAATGTATGCTGTTATGTTATGGCTTCAGTCTTTAATGGGTTGCCAGTGATGTGCAAGACATTACACCACTGTATGAGGCATTGACTACAAATATGAGGCAGACATGTGGTCAGTCTGCAAAACTCTGGAGAGTTGTCAGGTAT
Source organism: Protopterus annectens (assembly GCF_019279795.1). Lineage (NCBI taxonomy): Eukaryota > Metazoa > Chordata > Ceratodontiformes > Protopteridae > Protopterus > Protopterus annectens. The sequence continues at coordinate 1,033,590,816 of NC_056725.1, forward strand.
GGGCTCAGTATATAACATACAGTTCAACACACACTTCTGCGCCTGTTGTGTACGATGCACATACCCTATATAAGTCTGCTACATTTGTAGGACAAGCATATGCATCATAGTAGCATTCACAGGTGATATATGAATATGTACAACACCCCAGGTAGCTGGCCTAGCAGTGTCACACTCAGTATTGCACAACAGACACTCCAGTAGTAGTCATACCTGAGCTGACCTTTGCTGGGGTGACTCAGCGGCCAGAGATGTAATCTATGTCAATGCAGACAGGGTAAGCAGGAATAGCCATAGGTGGTGGACAGCAGCATGTGAGTCATGCAGGTCTTGTTGCAACCTAGTGTTTAATGTCCTATTTGACGTTATTGCATCCCCCCTTCTGCATTCCATTACAAGCTTATGTGACTGACATACCTGTTATAGTTCTGAAGAGTTTCCTCGGAATACTGCAAATGGTTAGGTTTGTGTAGTCACAGTCTGTCTTTGTGTAGATGGGTTCAGACCAGTGTTGCATAGGCAGCAGCTTGCCTTTTGTAGGTAATCATCATGAGCAGATGAGGGTCTGTGCACCAATCGGTGTCTCCCACTTGCTACTTGCATCCAGAGCAGCTGTGTTGTCTTTCCATTAGCCAATGCTTTAACAACACAGTGCTATAATTAAGTCCTTCATGTGGGCCTTGCCCCTTTTCCTTGCCTGTGTGGAGGACATTATGGTGGTGTGGGGGCTACAATTTCACAGACAATAGGTGGAAATACCTCTCAGGACAAGACATGTGGAGATGGCCCAACAATATAGGGGACAAATCTCCAGAATTTTGGGTACAGATTGCAAGTACGTATTGCTGTTATACACAGAGGATTGCTAGATTAACAGGGTTTGTCTGGACGTGCATTTTCTGTGTGATGACGTCTGACAGTGATATGTCTCTGACATACCTCTCAATTGTCCAGATGTCCACAGACTACCCAGAAGTTTGCCTATTACATTTGGTCTGTTCCTCAGACAACTTCCGTTTTTGTGAAATCAGTAGGATAATGTGAGGACTGTAGTCAGTAAATGTTGACATCCATTAGTGTTTCAGACATCAACATATCCTTCAGGGATGTTATGTTACAACAAACCCTGTAACACCAGCAACTGTTTCAATTTGTAACACCATTATGTGAGGCTTGTCCCTCTTTCCAGCCCCCTGTCCCCAAGTATGTCATGCTTTGTCCAGGTGTCTTGCAGTAAGAGGTACAGAGGTATGGTATATCATTATTTAGTGATTGCACTCCTGGTATCATCCCAGTAACTTAGGAGACTCCTGGAAGTGGTATGCAGCAGTGGCCATAAATATGGTCCCACACCATACCTCTCAACCTCTTAGCCCAAGAAATATGGACAAAGCCCAACAAAATAGGGGGACAAAGGCCCAAAAATAGGGAACACATTTTAAATATCAGTCTTATAAACTTAGAAAGTTGCTAGAATAACATGATTTGTGTTAACATGCATTTTCTGAAGTTATGAAGTCTGAAAATCAAATACATGCCATTTTAGTGACTATAATCATTAGATCATCACAGTGATTTGTCAAAAAAAACACAATTTTTAAGAGGAACACACCAAATATTTGAGGCAAAAATCTGGACATTCTGTGAAAATCTGTACAGTTGAGAAGTATGTCCCACACCCTGGACATTCTATAGAGATCTGTACAGCTGAGCATTAGGTATGTCTGGCCATTGTTAATAGACTGCCAAAATTGTACAGTAGTGTTGTGTGTAAATGTTTTTGGTCTGAGTAGGGACAGTAGCAAATGTGAGTGTCATAGTTCCTTTTCTATCTGACTGTGCATGCTGCTACAGTTGCTGGTGGTCTATCAGGTGTATATGTTTGTAGGGGCAGACTGGGAAATGTCCTGTTAACACCTCAGGATTTCCAGTAGACTGTGACTTGGGGCAGTATATGTCGGTGTAGTGTGTGACTTGGCAATCAGGATATGTTTGTTCAAACAGTCATTCTACTCTAGAGTTCATTTGGGGTACTGGTATGTTGCTGTGACCATGGTGCAAATGATTGTGGGTGGACATTTTTGCACCAATATCTGCTTTTCCCTATAGTTCCATTCCTGTAGTGCATGCTATTTTTGGAAATACATGGGTAATTCCCCAGAGCTGATGTGGGGTAGTGTTGTGTTGGTCTTACTGTGGTTCAAAGGATGCTGAGTGAAATGGTTGGCAGCTCTCACTGTTTTTTTCTCTTCTGTTACATGACTGCAGTCATACCTCTCCACTGTCCAGATGTCTAGACACTGTCCAGATGCATGGTTCATATCTTTGGTCTGTTCCCCATAACAGTTGTAGAGTTCTGAGAAACCACTGGGATGATGTGAGCCCATGAGCCCCCAAATAGATACAGTGGGACTGAGGTCCCCAACCATGGGTCATCACCACTGCACCTTCACGATCCCGAAGGTGGCTGTGCTGGGAACTGGACAACAGGGGCAGCCTACCCCTCGAGGTGCACCAGGCAGCCCTCCATCTAGTGCAGCTGCCCACCCAACTCAGAGCAAATGATGCTGTACACCATACCCCAGAACTTTCAGCGGGTAACGGGCTCCTCTCCTTGCTCAGAGGGACGGACACCATCCCCTGAGGCAATTCCACCTGAAGATGGTGCAAGACCAGCGGAGGAGGATATTTTGGGTTGGGTACCAGACATCCTGCCCAGTGCTACAGTCAGATGGGGTGGGACAGGCAGATCCACAGAGATCTGCTTTCCAAACTTGACATGGTGTTGTGGTTTTCCCAGATATATTGGTTAGTCATGAACAACACATTTCAAAATTAGTTATAAGAGCATGTGTGGGTGTTCCCATTAACCCAAACCAACAGATTTGAAACAGTTGCATAGCAAAAAGAACACATGCATAAATGGAACAACAGTAAGCATTTTATCAGCATGCAAGTTACATTGATGGCAACAGGCCACCAATAATGGAATAATGGTATTTGAACAAGGCATGTTAATATTCAACCAATGAAATATATGAACAATAATAAAATGCATGTCCCAACAACAGGTTTTCTGAACAACATACCCGTAGTATATGAATAATAATTATTGATACAGATGACAGGTGGGAGAGAAAATGCAAAGTCCATTAACAACTGTATCGGCTTCTATTTTTCACAACAGTACTGCTCAATACTCTGCAGGTCTGCCCTCACTTTACATCTACCTATGGCCCATAGCTTTTGTGCACATACATATCTGTTAGACTGTCAACCTGTAATGGTATGGGGCATACTGGGTACACTGCGGCTACTTTACTGGAGGGGGCTTGTACATTTCAGGGTTACATATTTGACAAAGAAGGGTATCCTGCAATGATCTTGTGTGAGTCTGCTACTAGCATAGTTCACCTGGATTCCTATCTGTGTCCAAGGTGATTGGTAGCAGTGACCACTAGCTGTGACAGCATGACACATGGGAGACATGTATCAGGAAGAGGGCACGGCGTATGTACCTATCCTACTGACATTTTCAGGCATATGGGGTTGTACAGTGGAACAGTTGTATATGGTGTATTAGTATACCCTTCATACAACTACTATGCACATTTCTTTATTTGTGAAACCTGTGGGGAAAATATCTGTTAACACTTTCTGACTGTTTCCACAAATATTCAGGGCTTCTACTGTGTATATATGTACACATCTCAGTACCACTCCTTGGATTCAAACCATGTCTGCATGTGCTAAAATGAACATCAATGCTGTTTTCAATCACATTGAGCTACTTGGCAGCTGCTGTCTCTTGCTTGACTGATTTCTGACTAATACTCTCTGGGATGGACAGTCTGACCTTGTAATCCTGAAATTCATGCATGGCAGATAGTTATTGTACTGTGTATTACTCCTTTGAAATACTACAATCTGCAAAGCAAAGGTTAACACAAGATTGCAATGCATACTAGCTGTTTCCCAGAACAGCTTCAGTTATTGCATGCTGTCAATGCCATATTTGCTGTAAAGAACCTGTACACATTCTACTTCTACAACAACATACTAGAGAAAACACAACAGTTTGTTGTATATTTTATTACAGTAAAATGACACTTTTATTAATGGACATCCTGTGGATAAGTATTAGTGTGACAAATGTGTTTTATTCATCAAAGTACACAATCTACCTACAGAAAACAATGTACTCCTTCTACTTTATGGCACTATATACTGCAAGAAATATCTGTACTCACTAGCCTGGTGCCGCATCCTTGTCAGTCTGTTGGCATGGGCCTCAATGGAAAAAGAACATCCAATGCTTTATATAAACATACACTTATACACAATACAGCTCAATTTCACTTGGTAATTACTGATAAACTTATTGGTGATAGAACTAATAAATGTGGCTGGCATAAAAAACTTGATGTCAAAGAAAAGAAATGGATCACCAAACTTGGTGCCCTTTTTAGTCCAGGGCTTAATGAATATTTATGAAAAATCCTGTCAGTATATATCTGATGAATATTCATGAGTATAGCAATTCTTGTCAACCAATCAACTATTTTTCATGATTGTATAAAAATACACCATGATTGGCTTTTTTTGTAAAACACTGAAGAAGGCTAGGCTAAACCCGGGCCGAAACCGGTTTGTTTATAAGCTTTTCATGTTGCTTTAGTAGTTTTTAAATAAACTACTTATTATTTCACGGCTCACTTGTTGCTGGCTTGCTTTTTTCTTTTTTGACTCTCCTTTAGCCGTGCAACTCCCTACATGCAGGGGAATTTTGTTTATGATACACGTTGACTTACTTCCTGCTGGGGGATCCATGGTGTGCTGTGTTGGCGTTATCATCGACATTCATATGGTTGACAAGATTGTTGTGTTAGCTATATACTTTTCCACCTAGTTTGGATGACTTTTTCTTCATATTACCTACTATATTGCCAGACGACCAGCCACAGACTCTGTTCTTTGCACCATGTTGGCTATGCGAACAAGGATTTACGTGTAAGTTGACTTGTTATCTACGCCAACTTTATCTGAGTTGATGTTAACTACAGATGGGCTCGTACATTTGATTTGGTGAGTCGCTATCTACAAATGCGGTTTGGTATGTTTCCGCTTTTTTGGGAACTTACACTAACTATTCTGGTGCAAGAACTCACTATTAAGGGGATATAGCCGAAGCTTTATTCTCAGAACCAGTGCTTGGGGCAGACGTTGCACTATTATTATTTTTTGACCACTACGTATCCTGCTAAGGCTAGCAAGGGACAAATGCAATTAGGTTTTTTTCACGTTGGTTACAATCGAAATACAGGTTTATATATATGACTGTGGCTTTGTCTTTTAAGGTCGCGGTTCTACTAAAGACTGTTTTTTCACCTGGAAACACTTGGGAACCATTTTATGCTCCTTTGAAGCCAGCTGTTGGTGGACTTAGTTGTGTCTTACCGCGTTTGTGTTCAATAACGAAACCAATAATATGCTTATATAAGGGATTGTGTTTCTTATTGGACTTTCTGCTATTTCGTCACTTTGGGAACTGTTTATTGCTTTGGTAATATTGATGGGCAGATGCACAGATGATTTATAGAGTCGATGACGAGCAACGAACATGCATACATCCATGAGTGGCATTATGAACATTTGGTGAAACATTTTTTTTGTCACCAGTATTATTGTTCATCATAATAAGAACAATTGAAGTACCAGCTGTTTTGAGTGCCTTATGTGATTATTGTGCTTGTGCTACAATTATTAGTATGACAGTACAACTTTAAAAATATATGAGCAGGATCTATCTATCTTTTTTGGTGTAAATATTGTTGTACTTTTTTGGTGTTAATTGTTACACTCTATATAATCATTCTCAAGGCCATATATATGGGAAACTATTAGTGGTTGCTCAATGGATATAATAGATTGTACCTTAACCTGGCAAGTACTATAAAGTATGCTGTTTCAAATATCTACAAGGATCCTTTCAAATAGAAACTAACTACAGGCCCCTGGTGATTGCCTTTATATATTGTATATGATTTATCTGGGAAATATTGAAAATTTTTTTCTCTATGCTATATACTGGATAGTCCACAAGTGGTTTTTCAGAGTTAATGTAGTGACATATTTACTATTATAATATTCATTTTCCATCTGTTCTTATTATGCTCTTATTTTAATCTGAGAGTTTATATATTACTATCATTAGTGGATGACTTTCATTTAAATGTACCCTCTTGGAACATATATAAGTTATAATATATGATCTATTTAATACTTGGACTTCATTGAACGATACAGGGTCTGTATGCAAAGACTTGTCTTTTCCTCTTGGACCATCTAAATAATTACAATAGATAAATACATTTGTTATCTCTATTTGTACAATTTTGAGAATTTGGGTGCCCAACACTTGACTTTAATTCTGTTAACTACTGCCGAAGCTATTATACCATAATTGTCCTGTGAATGACGTGGTTATAGGGTGTACAATTTTTGTACCTACCACTATATGGCCATTATTGTCTGATTACCATTAGATTTGTACACAGGACGTGGTTGTTCTTAACAATACTACCTTGATTCAGTATTACAATATTACTGAATATATATCCATCATGGATTTGAATAAAATATTTTTGGATCTATCATCGGACAAGGATGATCTTGCACCCTTTGGCATTGGTCATGATTCTGTGGGTTCTGGGAATATTACTTCCATGAAGCCGGAACAAAAATGTGAGAAACTTTTTGCTGAACTTAATAAAAATATGAAAACACTTAGGTCCTGTGTTTGGCACCATAAATTACTCAAAGCCTATTTGGCCAAGGGCATTTGCCCCAGGGGTCTGAGGGTTAAAATTCAGCCTTTGGTAACTGACCCTGATGAAAGTTTAACTACAGAATGGTCCTCTATTCAGCAAGAATGTTCAATGAAGTTTGTTAGTTCTCTATCCAAGTACTATACTAGGATCATTGACAAAGAAACAACTCAAGTGTTAAAGTTAATAGAGGATTGTAATCAGTATCAAAATGATACTTTTTTTCTCTGCTTCATTATCGAAACTTAGCACTGAATTGTTAAATTTTGATACTCTTCTTAAAGAAAGAAAACTTAAAAAATTCTCTCGTGATCTTTCTGACTACAAGAAGGGACAACCCTTTAAATACACTAGACATGTCAGATTCCAAGATGGGTACAACAAAAATGTATCCAGTTCTAAAAGGAAACGTCCACGCTCTATTCTTAAAGGACGTGGCAATAATACTGAATCTACTGATTATGACACTTCATCAGGGACAGATACAGAAACACAGCCCACCATGGATTCCCCAACTCCCAAACGGAAAAAATATACCCCCCCCTTTAGGGAACACAGAGGGAGGAGGGGTGGCAGGAAACACAGGAAAAGTTATAAGTCTACAAAATTTGATGGAAGTACTAACGAACAAGTAAATAATGTATGTAACATTTCCAACACTGTACTTACACCTGAACAAATATCTCTACTAAATAAAGGATTATCTCTTATTCCTGTTTTTTTTGTTTCTGAGGACATTTTTGCACAAGATCTATTTTCTTTTTGTAGACTTATTAATCTCAAATTATTTTTTCAGGATAAGGGGGATGTTGAACAGTTACAAATGGATACCTTCAAATATCATGCTTCATCATTCACACCCCCGATGCATCCCACTGTTAACTTATTTTTACGTAGCGTACTTAATGAGTTACATTTTCAGTTTAATCATTGTTTACCCATGTCTAATAATATGACTGATGGAGAGATATCCTGTTTGGAGGAACTAGTACGGAATAAAGATTTGGTCATTATCAACGCAGACAAAGGGGGAGCGGTGGTGGTGTTGGATTGGAGTTACTATGATATCGAAGCTCACAAACAATTGGGTGATGCTCGATATTATACCAAAATGCCACTAGATCCTACCCCTGTATTTAAAAAAGAAATTGACGTTTTTTTACACTCTGCAGTTGATAATGGGATTATAACTACCAAAACATTAAACCAATTAAAAATTACTGACCCTGCTAGACAGTTTATTTATTTTCTGCCAAAAATACATAAGGATCTTTTACATCCACCAGGTAGGCCCATTGTGTCGGGCATGGGCTCACTTACTGAGCCACTATCTGAATTTCTTACTATGTATTTGAAACCTCTGTTATCATTTGTTAGATCTCGAATACAGGACACTACTCAATTTTTGGGTATTGTTAATGATATGCAGTTAGAACAGGATTGGTGGCTTTGTACATTGGACGTGAGCTCATTATATACCAACATTCCACATTGGGCCGGACTTGATGCTATCGAATTTTGGCTCTATAAATCTAATATGTATCAACCAGGATTTAATACCTTCTTGTTAAATCTGACTGAGCATGTGCTTACTAAAAATGTTTTTTTCTACAACCAGGAATGTTTTTTACAGATCAGAGGTACAGCGATGGGGGCCTCCTTTGCCCCCATATATGCTGATCTGTTCATGGCTTATATTGAACAGATTATGATTTATGATGACACTCATAATTTGTATTTACCTGAAATCGATATTTGGCAGAGATATTTGGATGATTGCTGGATGGTGTGGAGATCAGATATTTCATATCTTCAGGAATTTATGGAATACTTAAATGACAATAAATGGGGAATACAGTTTACCATCACTTACGATCAAAAATCCATAACGTTTTTGGATGTTTTGGTTACTAGAAATAGGGACAATACCCTCAAAACTGAAATCTATAGGAAGTTTCCCCAATATAATACCTTACTCCATGCCTCCAGCTTTCATCCAAAACATATCGCCAAAAACATTCCAAAATCACAATTTATCAGAATCAGACGCAACTGTTCTGATAATATCAGCTTTGTTCAACATGCTCAGGATTTACACAATAGATTTATTGACAGGGGTTATAATTCAGGGTATGTTACAATGGCTCAAAACTTTGCCTCTGGCCTACATAGATCAAATCTTTTGATGTACAAAAAGAAACCTATGACCAAAAACATATTACGTTTTACAACCACATTTGGCAGAAACACTAACAAATTCATGAACATTATTAAGGATAATTGGAATATATTGGAAGCGGATGTCAGAATCCAAACACTTATTCCTAATAAATGTTCCTTCTCCTTTCATAAAGGAAAGAATTTAGCAGGACATTTCAATCACTATAAACATCACTCTGAATCCACATTACCCCAGGTATACCAAACGACCATTTTGGGGGATAAACTCATTGGCTGTTTCCCATGTGGCCATTGTGTCAACTGCAAACATATTCTGAAATCAAAGGAATTTACTAGCAGAAATAGTAACAGAGTTTTTGACATTCAATTTTTTGCCAATTGTAATACTGATTGGGCCATATATATGGCTTGTTGCACCTGTCACTCATTCTATATTGGGCAAACTTCTCGACCCTTTAGGTTACGTGTGTCCGAACATTTGAGTGACATTAAATGTAAAAGAACATCCAATGCTTTATATAAACATACACTTATACACAATACAGCTCAATTTCACTTTGTAATTATTGATAAACTTATTGGTGATAGAACTAATAAATGTGGCTGGCATAAAAAACTTGATGTCAAAGAAAAGAAATGGATCACCAAACTTGGTGCCCTTTTTAGTCCAGGGCTTAATGAATATTTATGAAAAATCCTGTCAGTATATATCTGATGAATATTCATGAGTATAGCAATTCTTGTCAACCAATCAACTATTTTTCATGATTGTATAAAAATACACCATGATTGGCTTTTTTTGTAAAACACTGAAGAAGGCTAGGCTAAACCCGGGCCGAAACCGGTTTGTTTATAAGCTTTTCATGTTGCTTTAGTAGTTTTTAAATAAACTACTTATTATTTCACGGCTCACTTGTTGCTGGCTTGCTTTTTTCTTTCATGGGCCTCAATGTCCATAGCCCTCTCTTCTGCAGCTGTAAGGATGAGAAACAAACATTATGCATACTTGTCTATCACATACTCAGGCTAGAATTTGGTAGCTCTATCTGGAATACTTACAAACTGCTGGACAATGTCAGTCACGAGCATCTTGGATCAACTGGGCCAAGAGCTCCCCCTTTCTATGCTTTAGGTTGGCATAATAATGCCATACCTGCTCACCAGTTCAGGGGATTCCAGTGGCACTGGTGAGGTTGTGTGCCAGATGGTCCCATGCCTCTGCTTTGTACTGAGTGTCCTGGTACTGGCCCTGCAGCAGTCTGTCAGCATGGTGTTCTACAAGGAGTCCAGCCATGACCCTGGACTCCAGGATGCCCCAGCACTGTGCCTGAAAGTGGGCTCCCTCTCCAATGCCAGACATGTTCCTGCAGAGATCAAGCTAAACAGGTTATGGCTGTATTCCCACCTGCACAGATTAAATAAGGCCATATTCCCGCCCTTTGCTGTCATTGGACCATTTTGAAAATGCTAAGCTCAGCTAAGCAGTGCGCAAATCTGCTAAGCTGGGTTGAACAGTACTTAAAGGGGTAATTGCCGAGCATTACTTAACAGTGCACAAATCCATTTAGCTGAGCTGACTGCTGCTTAGCATTTACATTTAAGCAATGCTGAGCACTGCTAACCATGGCTCAATTTTTATTTTAAGAAAATATCAGGATAATGACTTCATTAATCATTACTGACATATTAGTAAGTGTATTTGATTTATTTTACATGACATCCCTCTATGTGCTTTCATTACATTACCATGGGGTGTGACTATACTGTATGGGACACTTGTGCATACATGGGTGATTTCACGTTATATGCACTCAAACTTACATTTTAGACCAGCTACACTACTTTAGTTGACAAATATCAGTTACTACATGATTTAAAATTAAAATAATTTTAACACTGCTTTCCCATGCAAGAATAAAGTTCCTGAAGAAGGCACTTTTCCCCAAAAGATTTGTGATTTGTGAGAAATAAACTGTGCTGTCATTGCTTTTTACTCAACGTGTCCGTATCTGGAATTTATCCTTTGTTTGCTGTTTTTTATTCTAACAGTTTACCTCAGTGCTGGTTTCTGTGACTGTTTTGTATATTAGAACATCAGGCTGATTAGAGCACCTGTGCAGGGCCTGAAGATGATGCCAGGACACACACTGAGTCATCATCAGATGATCCCCGGCACTGTCTGTCTCACATTTGCATTGCCCTCCATCCACATGGTAAAGATACAACTTCATCCACTTCTGATCTACAGGCTGTGTAGTATGAGCATTTATCATCCCCATCAGGGTGGGGACTCACAAATGACTGAGAGTACCAGCATGGCTGCCCCTTGACTGCAGCAGCACAGCACCACACTGCATCTGATGTGGGTATACTCACTGTGCAACAGCCTAGCAGGACTTCCAAGTAGCATTTCATTTCATTTCACAGCTGTCTCCTGATGTTCAGGGTAGCATCAGGGCACACTCAAGAGATTGAGGCTATCATCAGGGCATAGTTTTCTGCTACTCATGCCAACATGGAGATGACTGGTGTGCCATGTGGCTTCTATAACAATGTCACCCAGCACTCTCACTGCTTTTTTCTGGCCAGGAAAACCAGCAACGATGGCTAGGTAGGTCTCATGAGGACTGCATTAGAATGCATTACTGGCATATCCACCTTCATGCAGAGAATAGGAAGTACAGTCACTGCCCTGTCAAAAAGTGTTGTCTATTGGAGGGGATGTGTACATACATGGACAGAGACGCTGATTTTTTTTCCCAGAAATATACTGGTAAATCCCAGTTTTTGACTAAGAATTGAAAAATCATGACATTTTCAAAGAATTTGCAGTGTAGGCCAGACAACTACTTCACTACAAGATGCATTTCTGGTAGTTATTTATTATTTGTAATATCGCCAGCTTGCATTACTGCATATTCTGTGCCTAGAATCAAATTTAATTTTCAGTATATATTGATATAGATGAAAGTTATGATGAAATCATCATAATGATTGTAAATTACACTTTAAAATCATAGATATTCCCCAGATTTCACCTCATGCAAATAGAATTTAATTTTTTTTAAACTGAAAATAAGTATCCCTTTACATGGGGTAGTCATACTTGGAGGCCATTGCAGGATATGCAGTCTCCTCCTACAGATCAAGACATATCTCACCCCTCAACCCCTTACCCCATCATGTCTGCAGATACCAGCCAGCCTCCAGGAGCAAGGCTCACAGTAGTGCATCATCCCGATCATAAGGGGGTTCCCCTGGTCCTGTCACATCACTTCAGAACAGTGGCACCCTGATCACAAACATGCAGTGTCACCCATCTCTGTTACTGAAGGATATTGTCTATAACATAGTATCCCTTGACAAAAGACCCAACATCTCCTTCTCTTGTGATATGCTCACACATATCCAGGGAGTGATGCCAGTCATGTGCCTTTGTGTCCCTTGTCACCTGTGCAAATGAAGATGGCTACATTCCACTTCATTCTTTTGTGTTGTGCATGTGGATATGTTTGATGTAAAGTGTGACTCAGCCATGCACTACCCAACATAGCCTTTGGCTAACACCTTGCTCATTCTGAGTGACAATGCACTGTCAGTATCATGGGTCAACACAGCTGGATGGCATGCTACACTTCACCTGTGCTACTAACTAATGTGCCCATTGATGTCTGGGTGGTGGTGGTACATCTGCTACTCACTGTCTCTTGGCCAGTTGATGATGATGGCAGTGGTGTTGCCTTGTGAAATGAGTTACTGCAGGGGGTCTGGAATTGCTCAGGATGAAAGGCTGCTTTGTATATTCCTAGAAATCCTATTATGCAGCATAAAGAATTAGTAAAATACACGCATCTTGCAGGCTATGGTTGAAGCATACAACAGTACCCTTGAGATGTGCCCTGGCAGTAGAACTGGCCTTCAACAGGCCAAACACATGCTCTGTGATATTTATGGCTTGCTTATGGGTAGTGTTGCACTGCAGTTCAGCCATGCTGCATGGGTTTCATATGAAAGTCATCAATCAGTGTTCAAATAGGTATCTGGCATTCCGTGAAACATAGTGAGAATATATGTGAGTTAAAGCTTGTATACATTGCATTTTGCTCTGCATGTGTCTGACTAGCGCATTACCTGCATTTACCAACTACAGAGGAAGCAAAAATATAGCAATACAGATGACATGTATACTAGATGTGGGAATCAAGGGCACTGTCAAAGTGCAGTGCAGATGCATTGGCTCTCAACCCCTGTGAGCTGCAGACTGCCTGGTAGTTGATGAAATGGAAGTTCTTCTTATCGACCTAATAAAGTCTATGGGACACCAAATGGGGCCTTTACTGAGATGTTTGCAATCAATAACACCCAGGAATTCTGGGAGTTAGATAATCTCATCAACGCCGCATTTGACAGCATCACTCTTTCCAATTATGCTGCAGAAAAGATATGCTCATCTATATGTAGAAGTATTGTATCATGGAATGTACTGAGTTTATTTTTTGGCAAATTAAAATGATATGCCCAATGTGTCCTGTTTGTCTCTGAAAGGTCCCTGTACATATAGTGAGTGCTACACATACCTTAGTGTCTACCAGTATAGGCAATCCATGCATCCTTCCTCATTATGTTCATGTGCAATACATATCAATCAACCCTCATTAAATGTCTCTGTCCTCTCAAAAGTGGTCCAGTAGAGCCAATTTCATGGTGAACAGGGATAAAGCCCTGACTATACCTCATTTGACCCGAGATATATTAACAGCTCAGCTGCATGTAGAAGATGACTAAGGTGGAAATAAATGAGAGGGTACTGCTGACTTCCAACTTTGGGGGGAAAGGATGAGGCTCCTGCTTACCACACAGGTGACGCCTACAGAAGCAGTAGGTCTCACACCCAGTGTAGTTCATAGGCTCATAGGAGGTTACTAGGCTAGCAGCCCTGGAGCTCTTACAAGTCTATCCATGTTAATCCCCAGTTGCCTCAATTTTCCTTGGTTAGATGGACGTAATTTGCAGAGCAAGTCTATGATAAACGCCGACTACCCCTGTCCATGAGAGACAAGGGTACCCCCCGGGGTGAATTTGCAGTCTCCCATCCATTTGTCCAGGTTGCACTTGAATAAGGTCAGTGAGGAGCTCTGCTTTACGTGAATTAGAAGTTTACTCCAGAGCAGGTGGCAATCTCTGGGAAATATATCTATCTCTCCAGCATGTTCTGTTAATGTCACAGGCTAGGTTAAGATCCCTAGAGTGAGTACCTCTTGTGCCATTTGACTTGTAGATGTGCAGCATATCCATCAGGGCAGAGTCAAAGACTGCACTGTAGGCCAGGCAGAAATCGCCTCTCAGCAGCCTATATGATACAGAGTACAATGAGAGGGCTTTCAGTCTACCAGTGTACATTATGGTTTGGAGGCTCTGTATTTTCTTGGTAAGAAACCTCTGTGGTCTCTCCAGCTGTTTTAGTTATCTGGTGAGGTACATGCAGAAGGGAGCATTGTACTCTATTAATGGTCTGATGAGGGTCGAGTACAGTGAAGTTATAATATCCTTAGACCTGGATGCAATGCCCTTACTTATGAGATGTGCAATGTAAAAGGCTTTAATTACCACTGTAGATACTTGGTGACTGAAGTTCAGATTGTTATCTACTTGTGTTCCCAGATCTTGCACCACAGGGTTTGAACTTAGGGGGGTGTTGTCAATATTGTAATTAGCAGGGAATTCCACTTTGCCAAAGGGGATAATAATGCACTTTTTTATTTTAGTTTTAGACCATGGCTTTGCCACTAGTCATTTGTCTGTGTTAGCACTCCTGGAATATTTTAACATCACTGGAAGTCTCAATGATCACACCCAGTTTGCAATCATTAGCAAACCTGGTAAGCCAAAGACCATCTACTTTAGCCTGGACTGCCGAGAAATAGATTCCAAACAGTAAAGGGCCCAGGACAGATCCTTGTGGTATGTCACTAGTGACAGGTCTACTGGCAGAGGTGGAGTCACCAACTTTGACAGTATGTGTTCTGTCGGCGAACCAATTGGCTATCCATCTATTGACATAAGGGTTAATCGCCAACTGGGAGTGTTTCTCAATGATACCTGAGTGGGGGATTGTGTCAAAAGCCTTGGCTAGGTCAAGATAGGCAGTATGCATTTTCTAGTAACTGCTTTTTTGGCAGCCACCATACTTAGACACAGCAAGGCTTACCATATCTAGCCAATTCTGATTCTGTATCATAGCTCAAAAAAATCATCTCCCTTGTCTCACGAAAGCAAACTACATTGGATAAACATTGGAACTGTGGGGAAAAATACAAACAGAGGAGGAATGAGGTTTTAAAAAAGGCAGAACTTAAATGAGCTATGTATTGCTTGACTGGAAATGATTGGGTAGATTATAAGTGATGTATAATGTTTGCAACTGGGAGTGTGTCAGTATGGTTTGTGATGTAAAATGCTTGCAACAAGGATTGTGTCAGTGTGGTTTGTTTTCATTTATGTAAATATATGTGTGCCTATGTCGTAAGTGATGGTTAAATAAAGATGTTTCTTGTTTATATATAAAAAAAAGGTCAGGAATTGAACAATTTATGTAATGTTGCTTAAGTTACATGATATATAGTAATATATGTGAAATATAATGGGGGGATTCAGTAATCCCCCGTGTAAGACTAACTAAGTCTTACTCGGAAACGGCAGCCTAAGAGTATGACATCAGTGCGCCATGCATATTCATGAGGGCGCGCTGACTCAACTCCAAGCTAACACGGAGCATGTAGGAGTGCAGGGGCATGTCAGACTGCCGAGCAGTCCAAATATCCACGCCCCTGCAAGTGCCTAAATCTGCAAATGTCAGCAGATATGAGTGAGTCCGCTCAAACATGTATACCCCCAACACTACACTCCCCCACATTCAAAACCCCTGTACAAATGATATAAAATGTAGAACAATTTTTTTTATTATTCCTGATATAGCTGTCCATATTTGCGCGTGTGTAAGCGGGTGTGCCCATTGCTTAGCTACAGTTAGCAGTTTAGACATCGAAGAGGATAATAAACCACTTATATGCAAATTAAGCCAAATAGCAATAGTGTAGTGGTAGAGCCTTCGCACAAAGAGGAGGCATTCCCGGTTTGAGTCCCACCACTCCCCTTTCCACTTTCTGTAGGAAATCTGTGCATAAAAATAATTCCTGACATTTACCTTTTAAATTTTATTAAAATGCATTGAAATGGCCTATGTAGTAGTGAATGATATTTTAAATATATATAAGAAGGTGAAATGGTCATGCATACTAATGAATGCATAAGTAATCTATCTTAAGCAATGTGAAGCACTGCTAAGCAATGTTTACCAGTATTAAGCACATTTAAGAATAATTGCCCATAGCTAAGCACTAGTTTAACTAGCGCAATGGCTTTGCGCGTAGCTGCGCATCGTGCCAACTAGCACAAACAAAACATGTTTGTGCAAAGCTGCGCACTGCTCTAACTAGTTCAACGTCGGGCAACGTAGAGCAACATTGGGCAAAGTTGAGCAAAGTTGGCTAAACACAGCCACACCTCCTAGCCAGTCAGGCCAGTACTAAAATAAAAAGAAATGACAGGCCTCGAACCCGGGATACTGTGCACCATAATCACAGTACTGAACCACAAAGCCATGACAGCTTTTGCTGTTCATGCAGTGTCAACATACATATACATATTAATGAAAGTTTACTCAGTGCTAAGCAGGTGTGCACTCAGCTGAGAATTTTCAAAACCGGCCAATCACAAATAAGTGCGGGAAATGAGGCATATTTAAGCTCCATAGGCGGGAATAATCGCTATAACTGGTTGTAGCTCCCATCTGCAGTCAGAATGGCCGGTGCTGGAGAGGGCTCTTGTTTTCAAGCACAACGGTGGGGCACTGAGGAGTCAAAACTGATGGTTTGGCTCCTCGTCCATCATCATGATGCAAGACTCCTGCAGGGCCAATTCCAAGGCACTGAGTACAAAGCGGAAGCCTGGAACTGTCTAGCACATGATCTCACCAGTGCCACAGGTGTCCCTCGGACTGGTGAGCAGGTCAGACACCACCATGCAGATCTGAAGAGACGGAAGCAGGACCAACTAAACCAATGGATACAGGAGGCGCATGGAAATGAAAATGCCCCACTACTGAGTAGGTAGCCATGGAATGGAGTATGTAAGAATTGCTATTGTAGTCTATATAATGGACAGGTATGTCTCAATATCTCTTCATTTACTTCACAGCTGCAGGTGTCTGTGCTGCGAATCAGCAAGCCTATGCAAATAGGCTGCTAAGGCTGCACCACCAGGCAGGTTAGTAATTATTCTGCATGTATTGATATATAAAATAAGTGAGAGAGCCTGAAAAAAAGTGTTGTAGCCCAATAATAAAGGCATAATAAGCCCTGAATAATTTATCTGCATGTACTGTTATATAAAATAAGTGAGAGAGCCTGAAAATGAGTGTTGTAACCCATTAATAAAGGTATAATACATCTTGAATAAGTCCTCTGCATGCACTGTAATATCAAATAAATGAGAGAGCCTCGAGAAAAATGTGTAATGTAATTAATAAAGGTATAATTCCTGGAGTGTGTCTGTGTCACTTACTACGAAATGTTGTTGTACTCTTGCATTATATATTTAGTACTGTTGTATTAAGCGCTGTCAACCCACACTTGGCCAGGCCCATATAAAGTGGATGAAGGGAGTGCCAGTAGCTGTGAAGCATATATACAGTCCTCAACTGTTGGTTAATGGCTGGCATGCATAGGTAAATCTGGCACACGGGTAGCTTGTTAATGTGTTCCCCAGAAATGTCAGTGTGCTGCTAGAAATGTAGGGGGCTGTAGAAATATAACTGGTAATGTCACCTGAACACATCCAGATATGTAGATATATAAATATAAATAAAATATATAAATACGTAGCAGTAACATCTGCATCCTGGACAGTTTGTATGTCAGATACAGGTCAGGTATATAAGGAACTAGCCAAACCCATTACACAACTTAATGCACATTGCCTAGTGTAATAATACATGTAGGAGATATACACCTGCAGTCAGTAGGAATGTAGTGTAAACTATAAGTACATATAAGATGTTAATGGAGGTATCTTTTTACACCCTACTGTATGTGCATAAACAATGCAATTCCACACCTCAATGGGTATGTCTAATCTGAAAGCATTTGTTGGGACATATGTCCTATTGTTTTATAAATACCTGCATTTACTTTGATGCATGTGCCCTGTTCAAACACCACCATCTTGGTGGCCTGTTGCCACCAATCAATCCTGCATGCTGCTGGAATGTCCACTGTTGTACTATATATGCATGTGTTATGCTTGCTGTTCAACTGTTGGAACTCTGGTGTGTTGGGTTAATGGGAATATTACTGCATGTTGTTACAACTAATTTGGAATGCTGTTGGCTGTTACCAACCCATATTGTCATTAAATCCTAATAAACATAGAACGTATGGGAAGGCCGGTCCCAGCGGACCCACCTGTCCCACCTCAGCTGGCGATGGCACCTGGCACCAGCAGGTCTGGTGCCCAGCCTGGGACCTCCTCCTCCGTTGGCTCTGTGCCACCTTTGGGTGGAAGCGTTGCAGGGGATGGGGCTCATCCCCCTCATGCAAGCATGGCCGGAGGAGGGCCACCTATCACCCTTTGAACGGTCTGGGCTGTGGTGCGTAGGGAGATCCAGCGTTCAGTCGCTGATCCTCTAGGCCAGCTCGAGGTGAGAGTAGCGCGACTCATGGGTGAGCCTACCCCTCCTATGCAGCCCCCAGCACAGCCACCCTCTGGGCTGTGAAGGTGCAGTGGTGACTGCCCATGGGTGGGGATCTCAGTTCCACTGTTGCCATCTGTGGGCTCATAGGCTTGCGATTTCCAAACATCCTTCCCCGTCAATGGTGTTCACCCACCACATGTGTCATATTCTGCCCCCTGTATGCGTCTTGTTTGTCTTGTCTGTGTACCTCCCCAACCTACCTCCCCAAATATACCTACTTCCCCTACCCCACATTCCACTCTCACCTGAAAAAAAAGGGCAATCTGCTCCCACAAAAAAATTACACCCCATACATAGCTGCCCATTTTGCACACATGTCCGCTGGACACATAAACTGAAATTTAATTGGCAGTACAACATACTTTGTTGTCCTCACCCCTCTCTCAGGGGTTGAAGGTTTCAAAATTCCCTCCAAATTACTAGTATATGCACAGCTGTTGCTGTTAAAGAAATGGGCAGCTATGGACCTTCCCTACACCCATCCTGCACATCCCTAGCTGTTTTCCCTACTGTCTTACCCTCTTTGTGCCCCTTTTTCACCACTTTCCTATCACCCGATTTTCTTTTCTTTCAAAGAAATTAGCGCGGGGGTTAGCGGGAGTAAGCACTTTTAAGCAGTCGTTGGTGGGTTTGCGGAAGTGTGCGCATGTGTGCGCTTAGCTAAGTATTGCTAAGCGTCACGCAAACCTGCGCAAACCCGCTTACAACTGCTTAAAAGTGCCTTAGTCAACCTGCATGTGAGGGCCCTTGTTCTGCTCATCAGCAAAATAAAACACCACTGTCAGTCTCGAACCCCAGACCTTGGACACTCTAAACTGCATGAAGCACCACTAAGCCACAGTAGCTACATAGCAGGTTGTTGCTGAAATATATATATCATACATCAGAATGAGTGAATGTAAAGGAAAGATAGAAATGCCATAACACAAAACCTATTCTGTGGAACTTTACCAGCAGTTGTTGTGGAATTGCATTACATGACTGTGATAACAGAACCAGACATTTTAGCAGTAAATAATGTTACAGCAGCACTTTACAACCCCCACACAGTATCATAGCAGGACAATTCCCACCCAAACGTACAAAATACCTGTGTGTTCAGGGTCCAGCAAGGATGTAGGTAGGCATACTCAGTACTGGAATTGTCCAGTTTTCATGAGCATCCTGTGATAATGACAACAAAATAAAAAGCACAAACTGTGCAGAAGTGAGTACATTAATATCCACAGTATAGCAGTTCCCAAACAGTTCATGTGCCAAATGAAAACATCTCAATAACTACATATGTATGGCAGCTAAGTGTATAAGTAGAAAAGAAACTATATACTCCCATGTATCTTGTGTTAGCATTTGTAGGGGTGAGTACAATTCTACACTGTCAACTGTGTACTGGAAGTGGCAACATTCAGGTCTGAGTACAACATTCAAATCACTGGCTACACCCCTAGCAACAGTTAGAAGAAGGATACCAACCTTCTGACTTACACAACGGTGTCCACAGCAAACAAGCATGGCCCCCACTTTGGAAATCTGAAAGGGCTATGCCTACCTGACTTATCAATTAATAGCACTGGGTTGCTATGACAGTGAGTACTGCAAGTACCACACAGCAGGCTGCATGCAATTGCCAAATGGTGACCACCAATTGGTACAGAGGCCATCACATGCACATGTGCAGATACCTATAAAAGCAGTCTGTACTTGCTGTCCACACATGCAATCATTTCATTGCAGGTACGGAGGGAGAGAGAGAGAGAGAGAGAGAGAGAGAGAGAGAGACACGCAGAGGCAGACAACAGCTGCAGCAGAAGTAAAGAAAAAAGATCCAAAGAAAATATATTGAAAGAAAAAGTAATATATTGGAAAACAGATAACACAAAGAATATATCGAAAACAAAATAATATACTGAAAATAAAAAAATATATTGAAAAAATATATATTGAAAAAAATATATTGAAAAAAATATATTGAAAAAATATATATATTGAAATAAAAAATATATTGAAAAAATATATTGAAAAGTAAATAATATATTGAAAAGAAAAAGTATATTGAAAAACAAATATACCTTGAAAAATTAATTCAAGATATACAACAACAAATACGAACACATACAAAGGAAAGATATGTAACAGCAATGTATTTACTGGAATGTAGTAGATGTCTATGAAGAGTACTCTACATAGTTTGAATCATCCATATGTGGCAGCAGTACATATCAATGCACAGATGCCCTGCATAACTAATGGCATGGAGAAATGAGTGTGTAGCTGTGTGCAGTGGTATGTGACTGTGACATATGTAGTTCAGCATTAAATGTCAAACATCTGATCCATGTTATCTGTGTTCTGTACAGTAGTGTGTACAATGTCTGTTTGGGGGAGTAGCACACACGGTTATGTAAACATGGATGTGACAGAGTAACAAATGCATGATAGCCATATTAACGTGCTTAGTATTGGCAACAGCTGTACCAGGCTAGTATGCTAACCTAACATTTGCAGCTATATATACACCCTCTAATATTACTGTGTGCTCACATGTGACACCTGTTCATGTTGCAGCAAGGCCCAACAGGTCAGCCGTGAGGTACACAAACTTACAACAGTGTGCACCTTGTGTGTGTATGGCACACACATACGGAGAGATCTGTCTTTGTCAGATATATTAGCATCTGTACATGTGCATAGAGCAAGGGACATACTGCAACTGTTTGTGAAGGGTGGACATATATATGTTGTTGAAGGTTGTTATGTGCATATTTCTATGTAGGTTGTAGTGTGTGGCAAACAAGACAGCATACAGTGCTGGTATATGACATGTGGTGGTTAAACGCTGTGGGTATGATTCGTCAGGTCTGCAGTGTTGTAGCCAGTGAAGCCTGCTAAAGCTACATGAGATGAGAACACCTTCAATGCATTCCGCAAAACACTGTGCAATATTATGACATAACTGTATACCTCACAACCTTTGCATAATTGATATCCCCACCATGAAAGGTGGACTGTATATGTGCCTATATGTATCTCTACATGTACACCAATGGATGTTTATATGTGTGTGTGTGTGTGTGTGTGTGTGTGTGTGTGTGTGTGTGTGTGTGTGTATATATATATATATATATATATATAGAGAGAGAGAGAGAGAGAGACAGGGTCATATTTACTGCAACAGATGCCTGGTGACAATGCCATGGACTCACGCTCAATGTTGACACTGCATTGGCATCCCTTCTTGCCAAAACTCTGTACCCATTAACTACCACATAGATGGTAGTCTACTTAACACCAAAGGTGTGATAAGAGACCATGGGACACAGGTGGACAGTAGTCTCCCCTCTGATGATCACAGTGCTATTCTAGTCATGTCATCTGTCTACATGGCACACGTCATCACAAAAGGTGTGTCATCCAGGGAAATATAGGTCAGTGTTCCCCCCTACTCATCACACATAAAACCTATTATAGAGTACAATGCCCCATGTGGTATGTACCTCACAAGACATCTACAGCAACTGGAAATGACACAGACATACCTCACAAAGAGTAATACCGGCCTCAAACAGATGCCCTATGCAGACCGTCTCACAAACCCACAACTAGACTGTGTCGCATACCGCCTACCCAGAGGTGACCTCTGCCTAACATACTAAGCTATGTCAAACCCAGAGCTGTTGGACATGCTCCACATAAACAGATCACAATCTCTATGAGCTACATGCTCTAGGGACCCAAACCTTTTGACCACAATAAACAGCACATGCTGGAGGGATAGATTCCTATCTCAGAGACATCCCATACTCTGGAACAAACCAGTTATCCATAGCAAACAAAGCTCCTAATTAGCAGTCATCATAAATAATCCTGAAGATTGTATGGGAGATAGTGAATACACCCAGGCAATCACCTCTGTGTCTCTGCTTGACAGGGCCATGTGAAATGTAATTACTTTTGTATCAAAGGCCAGGGTAGCATATGGCTAGACTTCTATAGGCCCTAGGGCCAATAGCCTCTTACCTACCTATGAAGTGATACACACCCACATGTACTTGTTGCAAAAATTGCTATGTGAGGTTGACTGAGTGTGATGGTGAATGTGTTGGTGAATGTGTCAGAGTTCGGTATATGTGTGATAGCTTAGTGGGAAATTGTTTCTGTCATGGTATTATGTGTCCTAGCTGTGATCCCAGCAAAAGATGTGTATGCAATTGCTAGGCAGAAAAAGCAGTATGCCATACAGTCTGACGTAGTCTCTTGTTGTTGACTGGGGTGTCTCATTGTAGGCAAAAGCAGTACATGTATGCTTATTGAGTGTTACTGCTGGTGAATCCAACTCCTGTATGAACTGTAGTACTAGCTGAAGCTGTATGCCTAAACAGCACAGTATGGTGTACGCCCACATTTATTGGAACCACTGTTTTGTGTGTTCCCTGTAGTCCTCACAGATTACATACCTCAGGCATAAGGTCTTGTAACTACTGACACACAGTACTGTAAGGTACACAGGTAAAGGTCACCTGGGTTGCCATACCTTTGTGTCTGGTATGTATGTCTGATGTGTGTGTGGGTATGCCTGTACCATGGCCTCAGTCATATGTGTGTTACAGGATATAACTGTGTATCTAGCAACATGTATAGTCTAGTACAGCAGTATGCCACCTATATTAATGAATGTGCACATATGTTAGGCAGGGGTCTGCCATCAACGACTAGTATGGCATACTGGTAATACTGTCACTGGACTTTACAATCATTGCAATGGATTACATATTTCATGATGCATTAGCATGATATATACCTCCTGTGGCTAGGTGGTGCATTTTGTCGCATACTGTGTGCCATGTATTGTTGTATAGTCTTACATACTGTTTTAACTTTGTTGCTGTGCAAAATATGGTTTGATATATAGAGTGTGCCAGGCCCTGTCAGGCAGTTGTGGGTTGAGAACTGATATGTGGTACTGAAAGTATGTATCTTCTGACAGCCAATAGGTTGCTATATATGGCAGTTAATTGATATCTGTACTTTAGAATGTTACGTGTGCCACATGGCTTGCTCACACATATTGTTTCATTGTCTTCCAGGGTCATGTCCCACCATCGTAATCCTGCCTATAGCACGGCGGAGGAAGAACAGATCACAGCGAGCCTGGTGCAGCA
Source organism: Protopterus annectens (assembly GCF_019279795.1). Lineage (NCBI taxonomy): Eukaryota > Metazoa > Chordata > Ceratodontiformes > Protopteridae > Protopterus > Protopterus annectens. Next base: position 1,033,614,794 of record NC_056725.1, read on the forward strand.
CTATGCCCTGCTGTTCTCCAGAACCAGCCAGGACCAGCATGAGTGGACTGCGCTGTGGCAAGATCTTGTCCGTAGGGTAAATGACATAGGCATGCATAACCAGACATATGAGCAGGTATGCCATCACTGCAGTGATTTAATTAGACATGTCCGGCAGCGTGCGTCTGATATCCGCAGACAACAGCTTGCCACAGGTGGGGGGGGGTAGCCATCCATCCCCCCCTCACCAGAGTGGAGGAGCTGCTCCTGAGCCAGGTGGCTCCTGGCCAACAATACCACAACAAGTAACATGTATCATCATGGAGGCCGGAGCCACCCAGCAAGTTGACATGGAGCATGCAGGTAACATGGCATAGCTGTGGACTACTGTTACCTCTATTGGTACAGCATGCTTATGTGAGATGTGTACTGTGTAGTTAGGCGATGTGGTGCCTAGTGTTGTGCAATACTAATAATTAGGAATATAATCTGTAGGCCTGTGACTGTCAACCGTTGTACTATTGTAAGACTGCAAACACACAGTAGCAATGCCACAGTTGTTGCCACTGACAAAGTGTCTCATATCCTTGTAGGTCCCTCTGGCGTGACAGCAAGGCAGCAGACCCATGCTGGTGAATATTTTCTACCTTTAATATTGCTAATTAAATGTGCATGTCATAGGTGAGGTGTAGGCCATGTACACGTAACACACCTACGCATAATGCATGATGTGCATATTTGCTGTGAGACTATGCACATCCCAGTAACGTGGGTAGCTGCCTAAAACACATACAATACACAGAGCATCCCACACAATTGTGGCAACACTGTAGTGGACATTGGATATGCAGAGTCGATACACATGCACACAACATACACAACTTTGTCATACATAGTACACGTTAACATGCTACACATGGCATATTCAGACACCCGTTGTAAGGTCACACTACAGTATCCCAAGCTTCATCCACACAGTACACATAATATACCTGAGGGGTAGATGCCTCACATGTGGCTGTGCGACATTCTTCAACACATAACACATTCATGTTAGGCAATGCACCCTATTGTGCACCTTACAAACCCATGTAACAACTGGTTGTGAAATGATGAATGTAGCCATGGTACTACAGTTCCAGTACAGCATGGTATGTGCCAATCTGGCACACATTAGTAGCCTTGAGTGACCACATGATGCTGCATGATGATGGCTCATGGTAGTACACCCCATCCAGTTACAGTGACCACAGTACTACACATAACATTACCTGCTATGCACCTCAATATTGTATGTGTGCAAACATAGGCACTTATACACAATATGCATAGCAATCACCATTTGTACAAAGTGACACATATATGTCTTGTAATGCTATTGAGTGTATAGGTCACATGACACACACTGTGTCTGTGTGATGTTTAATGTTGCAGTTGTGTTGTAGCATGCAATGTCATGTCTGGCACTAGCATGTCCACAATATGTCCTACACTCACCATAACCACTGTACAATGGCTATGTTGAGCAATAGTATTCCATCAGGTATACATGTACCACTCATCCTGTGTGTATACATAGCATGCATGTGCTAAACCTGTGTCCACAATTATCTGCTAAAGACACAGATGCTCTAATCAGAAATGGATATCTATGTGACACACAGATACACATCCAGCCATGGTATGTATACCTGTGAGAGATGGTGCACAGGACATTGCAGAGCTTTTAATACTTGCACAGCAATGTGGTGTACATGTACACAGTGCATTCCAGGGTGAGGCCAATCACTGAACAACAACACACATGCATCAAAGACATGTATAGTGTTATTGGCAAGGGCTGTCAACACCCGCACTGCATGCTGTTGGGAAACACACGTCCTGAATGCTGACACGTGTGATATAACTGTTTGCCTTGTGATACTGCACCCCACCATCACCCGCTATTGAGTATGTTCTGGATTGCTGGTGGTGTGTGTGTGTGTGTGTGTGTGTGTGTGTGTGTGTGTGTGTGTGTGTGTGTGTGTGTGTGTGTGTGTGTGTGTGTGTGTGTGTGTCTGTTTTAGTGAGGAGTGCATTTGTGTGCATGTGCGCATGTGTGCATGTGCGCATGTGTTCACGTGTGCATGTGTGCATGTGTTCATGTGTGCATGTGTTCATGTGTGCATGTGTGCATGTGTTCATGTGTACATGTGTGCATGTGTGCATGAGTGCATGTCTGCATGTGTGCCGGCATCATGTACAGGTCGTAAAGTGTGTTTCCTGTCTTCCTCTCACAGGTGCTGACTTTGGGCTGGTTCACTGCAGCAGGGAAACTGATGTCACTGAGCAAAATAGTGATACTGATGATAGGTGTGTTGAGGCACAGGCATGTTTGCCAGGGTCTGTCGCTGGGCCACCAATCGACAGTACACAAGTGTCCACCCCATTCATGCACACAGTCATACTGCCAATACATCCATCACCAATGCCCTTAGCTGAGGGACAGTGTACAGTCGGCATTGGCCTGGACAGTGTGGTATCCATGGCACATGCATCCCGACACAGCAGCCATACCCAGATGTCTGGAAGGGTACCACATAGGCAGATGTCCAGGGGTTCTTGTCGGAGCACTGCTGCTCATCATGCCACTGGCAGACGTGCCACAGGTCTTACAAACTCACGCATGTTCCAGGCTGTCATAGAGGCACAGGCACATATGGAACGGTACACCAGACAGGGACTAAGGGCACATAAGACCACCGTCATTAACAGTATCCGTGACCTAGCAGGTGCCATCCGTAATTACACCGAGGTCACTGATAGACGTTGGGGAGAAACATTAGATGTCCTCCGCAATGTCATGTCCATGTGTCAGGACAGTGCGGGATAGTTGAGTCGGCGACATGGATGTATGCCAGCAACATCAGCAGCTGGCAGTTGCTGCGGACGTCCATCAAGTCACAGCCACTCCCATAGTGCCAGTACCAGTCCCAGCAATGTTGGGGGTGGGCTGTCCATAGAACGTTCTAGAAGACCACGTGCACATGGCTCTGGACAGTCCCAGCAGGGACCTAGGTCCAGTGTACATCCATCTACCTCTGGGGATAGTACCCAGTCTGGCTTAGTACCTGATAGTGTCAGTAGCACCCCTGCCAGGCACAGGTACCATATCCGTGGCCAGAGACGGTGATCTGTAAAGCCTGACAGGTACAGTCTGTGGCTGTCCCACAAATACCCGTATATGGTGGCCACATGGTGGAACTGCGTGCATGCACATGCACACACACACACACACACACACACACACACACACACACACACACACACACATAAACCAGACACCTAGGGCTAACAGATACCCGCACACATTACATCAACATTGGCCCATAGCAATGTTCTTGCCCCTCACACACACACACACACACACACACACACACACACACACACACACACACATACATGTCGATTGGTTGTTTCACTGTAGGCCTCTGGCAAACCAACAACACACCCTGTGCATATGTTGAAACCTGTGCCACCTCCTGACATCTGTAACATCGATGCAGGAACAGGCTACCATAGTGCTGATGCACAGGGTGACTTTATAGCAGTATAGCAATGTTAGCATGTTATCAGCAGTAGAGTGTAATGATATGCTTGAAGGTGTAGCTGAGCAGGCATGATGCATTAAAGCTATGATTGTCAGTGTAGTATTGTTTACACCAGGGTTAGTTCCAATAGTGTATTGTCCGCCCACGTGCCACTTGGCTGATGTGTGTAGTATTGGCAGCATGTGTTAGAGAGTGGACAATATGTGTGGGATGTGTGTAGCACAGATTTGCAGGTGTACATTTGTGAACATGGTGGAGGTGCACTGTCTGCATGTACGTGCATAGTGGACACATGGGCAGGGTGACATGCCCTGCATTACACAGTGTTAACACTCCATAGTTTCTATTGGTGGCCAGTATGCATTGTACTACACACATTTCGGAACCTGACTACACATGTGTGTATGACATGGTTTGACATTGCGCTGTGGGTGATACTGTTACTATCTGTCATTGTTTTGCATTCTGGTAGTATACATAACTTCAACAGCCTGACCATAACCAATCGTTAGATGATGTCTTGACAACTGACACACAGATGTAGGACACACAGCAACATTTGGATCCTTCAGGTACTATACTATGCCAGTAACCAGTGGTATTCACCTGCACTCATTACTGAGACCACTCCTGTTTGGCATATAGCTCTCTTAGGTACAAGCAATCACAGTAGGGATATGTCCGTCCACATCTGGTAATGCATACTGTGGCCTATAATGCATTCTCCAGATGACACACACATCCTCCACAAGGGTATCATACAGACAGATACCTGTTGTCAAACCCATGCTGTAAAGCTATAAGCCAAACTAGTCATCCACCTTTACGGAACATATTATCCCCACAGTACCACATAGGTAGTAGCCACCAACATGATGAACAGGTACCGATGTGTACATGCAACCAAGTGTTACGTCATCTCTCCTTTGATATTGACATTTCGAAAGGTATTTTGAAATCCCTCAGTAGATCACATAAGCAATAAGAGGTCTGCATGCATATCCACAAAGGTTGCTGTACACCTGTAATGAATAGTCATCATTGATAGACTTTGCTGCGTTTGAACAGGTCTGACATATACCTCGGCCATAAACCCTCACTCACACATTTCAATAGAAACCGTAATGAGTGTGTGTGACACGGATGACCTAGGCCAGGGATCACTGCAGTGGCTGGCCTTGTCACAAGCATACAGATGTGACCTAAGGTCTGGGAAGCAGAAGTACAGTCTGGCAAAGTTGACAGCTGTGTTCTTGTAGAAAGCAGGGTTCCCACACATGTAATAATTGAGGTAACATGTACGTATATGTATTTGCCACACAGCTAGCTCATATGTGCAATGCATACTGATGTCATACAGTAGTAAAAGCAAAACCCACAATATATTGACCAACAGTGTCACACACATACAGCACACACACTCACCAAATGCAGGATTCAAACCACTATCTAACTACTTCATGATACTAGAGGAGTATGTATTAACAAGACACGCTATACACATTACTGGGAGCTTGCTTTTCAACAGGTATATTTGTAGGATGGTGACATCATCAGACTTGACAAAAATTACTTTACCACTTTTAAGGTGTTTTACTACTCTCCTAAAAGGTTGCACCTTCCCAAGGAGACCACAAACACACACAGTTGTCAAGTACAGGATTCAAACTCCTACCTAACTACTTCATGATAATTGAGGAGTACGCATTAACACACGCTATACACATTACTGGGAGTTCTCTTTTCCACAGGTATATTTGTAGGATGGTGACATCATCAGACTTGACAAAGATTAGTTTACCACTTTTAAGGTGTTTTACTACTCTCCTAAAACATTGCACCTTCCCAAGGAGGCAACACACAAACACACACAATTGTCAAATACAGGATTCAAACCCCTAACTACTTCATGATACTAGAAGAGTACGCATTAACACGACATGCTATACACATCACTGGGAGCTCTCTTTTCCACAGGTATATTTGTAGGATGGTGACATCATCAGACTTGACAAAGATTAGTTTACCACTTTTAAGGTGTTTTACTACTCTCCAAAATATTTGCTCTTTCCCAAGGAGACCACATGCACACACACTTGTCAAGTGCAGGATTCAAACCACTACTAAACTACTTTATGATACTACAGAAGTACACATTTACACGCCACGCTATACACATCACTGCAAGTTATCCTTTTCACAGGTATATTTGTAGGATGGTGACATTAGGTGGGCTACATTGAAGGAATGTCTAAACACTTTGGCCATGTGATCATCAAAGGGAAGTTTATTATTTACCTGTGTCCCCAGGGCCATAATGACTTTCTCCGTACATACTGAATTACCACCTATGTGGTAATTTGTGTGCACTTTGTTTTACCCAAAGGGGATGACTATGCATTCTTTGACATTCAGCTTGAGGGCATTGTTTTGACACCAGGTATCTGTCTCTGTAAGACACTTCTGGAGGATGTCTGTGTCAGCCGTACAGTCAATTATGGACCACAGTTACCATTCATCTGCAAACCTGTTCAGCCATACACCTCCCATGCTTGCCTGTACCTCTGAGCAGTATCTACTGAACAGGTGGGGTCCCAGGACCAAGACCTGTGGGATGCCATTTGTGACTGTCTTAGAGTTGGACATGGCACCCACAACTCTGAACTTGTGTGTTTGATCTGTGAGCCACTTGGCCACCCATCCTGTGACATAGCTGTTAATGTTCAAGCTGGTACACTTGTCCATGATGACAGAGTGGGAAATGGTGTAGAAAGTCCTTCGTGAGGTCCAGGTGGGCTATGTGGACTACTTTCACCTCCATCTATGTCCTTGGTAACTGTTTGAAATAAGTCAGCTAGGTTTAGGAGCCAGGATCTGCCTTTAACAAGGTGAAGTTGTGTAGAGTCCAGTGTCTGGAGGTCTGCAATATCTCAGTTTATGGGTTCCATGACAATTTGCTCAATAGCTCTGTAGACCAGGCTGAGTAGACATATTGGGCAATGGTTTCCAGGTTCATTTGTGGCACCCCCTTTGTGGAGCTGGATGACTGTTAGTGTATGCCATTCTTTGGGTACATAGCCTGTGGTACACTCGTGTCTGGACAGTGAATGTAGGTGAGGGTGTAGTTCCTTATGGGCCTAGTGTAAGACACAGCCTGGGACACCATCCAGTCACATTGATGCTGTGTTCTTAGCTTTGGTGAGGGCTATCTTTACCTGCATGTCCATGACATCTGGGGCTCTGCATCCTTCTGTGATGGACACAGGCCCTTTTGGGGGTGATGGGTGGGAGTTTACACTGAACTTGTCCCCCTGGATGTGGGCAATGAAAGTTGGTTTGGTGTATTTCTTTCCTTTTTTCAGTAGCTGACAGCATATTTGGAAGTTGACACCTACATGTCTGGTATAGCTACTGAAGGCTTTGTGGTTGTTATTCTTACATTCCTTGGCTATTTGTCTTTAGAAACTGTCCTTGGATTATTTTATGAGCGATCATTGTTTCTTCCTGATAATGATCAGTGATGCCTTTCCTTTAGTGAAGTTGGCTCTATCATGTGTTAATTTCCTCCTTCTGTTGTCTAGCTTATTTATGGCCAACAGCCACCTGATTGCTGTCCTATTTTTGGAGGAGTGCATCTTGGTTTTATTTGTGATGTCTCATTCCATGCATCCCTGTAGATGCTCATAGGATGCACTTGTAAATGATTCTGCAGATTGTATACCATTATCCTATAGCAAGAGGTCTTTGGAACGTTCCACTTTGGTCTTGGGAAGTGTGCAGTTTGCTTTTGCAAATGTCTTCACAGTGGTTTCATTGACTGAGTTGGGGGGGGCGGGATGTGGATGTCCAGTGTGATTACTTAATGATCTGATATTACCAGTGAGGGGTTTATCTCTGTTGTGGAACACTGGTACCCCATGTTGGTGATGATCATGTCCAGTATGTTGTCACCTCTAGTGGGCGTGGTGACCAGCTGTTCCAGGGTGTTCGAGTTTTTAAACTCTATGAAACTGTGGGCAAAGGACGTTGTACACGAGTAATTCCACCGCTCAATGTTTGGGTAGTTGTAATCTCCTCATATAATGGTGTTTGATAGGACCTTTATATTTTCCACTGTTCTCCGGAATACTGAGTGAGGTTCCTGAGACAAAGTACGTGATCTGTAGCAGGCTACAATCTGATGGGCAGCTTTGCCCAATGTTAGTTGCACTTGCATGGTCTCCAAGGCCTCATGCTGTGCCACTAACCTGAAGGTGTGGGTATCCATAAGGTAAATGGGTACACCCCTTCCTTTTGTATTTCACTCGTGGTTTTGGGTCCGAAGGTCAAGGGATTGTGAGTGTTTTACGTGGAGCATATCCAACAGCTCTGTGTTTGACATAGCTTTGTATGTTAGGCAGTGAACACCTCTGAGTAGGCGATATGCAAGGGAGTACGGATGGAGCATTTTGAGATGGTCTGTGTATGGCATGTATTTCAGGCCGGTAATGCTCTTTGTGAGGTATTGCTGCTGGCTTTCCAGTTGTTGTAGTTGTCTTGTGAGGTACATAGCAACAGTGGCGTTGTACTCTATTATAGTTCTAGTGAGTGATGAGTAGAGGGGAACAATGTCCTCTTCTATTCTGCATGAGACACATTTTGTGATGAGGTGTGCCACATAGGAGGGTTTCCTGACTACTGTGGGAATGTGATTATCACAGTTGTATCCACTGCCCACCTGTGACCCAAGGTCTCTTGTCACACTTTCAGTGTGAAGTATACTACCACCTATGTTGTAGTTCTTGGCTACAGAGTTTTTAACAAAGGGGATGACAATGCACCTTTTGGCATTGAGCTAGAGCCCATGACTTTGACAACAGCCATCTGTCTCAGTGATGCCCTTTTGTAGGATGTCCACATCTTTAGTGTTTACAATTATGGCTCCTAGTTTGCAGTCCTCTGGAAACATCAGCAGCCACAGACCTTCCATGTTAATGTTTACTTCAGGGAAGTAGATACTACACAGCCTGGGAAGTTATCTGGTCCCATGGCTGCTGTGATACTGGCTTTGGAGAGTGTTTTTTACCTGTGCAGCCGTGATGCTCAGCAACTTTGCAGTCTTCCATTATAGAGATGTGCTCCTTCATGGGTGAGAGGGAGGTAAAGTTAACACTGATCCTATCTGCCAGGATGTTGGCAATATCAGTTGGCTATGCACATTTAGTGCCATTGAGCTGTAACTCAAAACAGATCTGAGTGTAACCATGACATGGACCTGTCTGTTGGGCAGAGATCTCCTGAGTAGACAGTATGCAACAGAGTACATATTGGGTTACATTCAGTCTTGTTGCATGGGGCAACTATTTGAGGCCAGTAAACCTCTTGTTAAGGTACTTCATTGGTCTTTCTAGCTGCTGAACGTGCCTAGTCAGATTAATCGCAAGTGTGTTGTGGTACTCTCTGACAGGTCTGATGACTGCTGAGTAGTGGGAACCTCCTTTGACCTACATGCACAGACCTTGGCAGTTTGTGTGAACACATAGCATGATTTTCCGACCACTTTGTGAATGTGTTTCTGGAAGTAGAGATGACTATCCACATTTGTCCATAGATCTCTTATTATCACATCCGTATTTAGCCTGTGTGTGAGCATGCCCAGTATGACCTTTCAGTGTGATGCTGAATGAAATCCACTACATTTGTTGGAGTGTGTGAGCACGCCCGGTATAGACATTTATACTATATGTGTATGGAAAATCAAGTTGTATTTTTACAGCAGGGCTCACCTTTGTGTCATAGATCAACAGGGATCATGCTGTGCCTGCAGGGCTTCCATGAGACACTTTGCATAGACTTATCAACATTTCTACATAGAGGGGGGACAGCTATTCTTTGTACATTTCTACCCGGGGGCACACCTGATTGTTACTGTGGGTGTACATAAGATGTGGGTTTCACCTGACACTTATACACATTTGCTATGTCTGCACTGCTATGTACAGGACACCATTTCAGTCTGTACTGTTGCCTATCGTACTGGCTTGAGTCATACTACTGTATTACAGATCTTAGCGTCCAATGTCATGTATATTAGATTGCGACTTCATAGCCTACACAACCCACATCACACCGCCTGGCCTGATGTTCTCTGTCTGCATAGGCATGTGGGGGAGGTTACCCATTTGCCTCTTTAGGGGCATGATACAGCATTTCTTTGTGTTTGCATTAGTGTACAATTGTCCTGTTGTGTCAGTGCAACTGCAATGCTATCATGGCTTAGTGGTTCCCTACTGTGACTATAGTGCACAGTATCCTGGGTTCGAGCCCTGTCACTGCTTTTTATTTTCAAGCTGGGCAGACCAGACTGCTTAAGGAACAGTAAAGCAGATATGAGCATGTTTAACTGTCTTTGCTCAACGTTGCACTAGTCAGCACGAGCAATTTTGTTTACATATACTACATATTGGTAAAAGCTGCTCAGCACTGCTTTATATTGCTTAATACATGGCAATCATGCCTCAGGTGGTGCTGCAGGGCTGCCTATGTTGGATGCACATACTACACTCCCTATACATGTTTGGAAACAGGTAGTGTCATTAGGCATCCCTTTTATTTTATGTGCGAGTCAGAGGGAGGTATCATTTCCAGGGTTCCTACTGATCCAGTGTATGTGCTATGTGTTGCCTCTTTGCCAAGGGCAAGGCATACTGGGCACGCCTCCTTCTGCCTACTGGGGCAGGCTCAGGTTGTTCCTCCTCTGAGTCACGCTGTGCCTGTGCAGGCCTTGGCAATGGTGGGGGGCTGTTTGGCCCTGCACCATGCTGTTCCTGCTGCAGCTGTTTTCACAGGATCATATTGTGTAGCATGGCACATACCATGGCAATTTGGGTACATTCAGTTGGTGAGTACTGCAAGGCTCCACCAGATGTGTCCAGGCACCGGAACCGTGACTTGAGCATCCCAAACACACGCTCAATTACATTTTGTGTTTGTGCATGTGCCTCATTATGGAGTTCTTGTTCAGGTGTGTGTGCATTTCTGATGGGTGTCATCAGCCACGGCTCCAGTGTGTATCCAGCATCCCCCACTAGGTGAACATCAGGGATGTCCCCACTGGCAAATGTCTGGTACAGCTGCGACAGATGCCAGATATGGGAATCGTGGTAGCTTCCAGGGCAGCCAGCACACACATTCAGTATTATGCCCTGGGCATCACACACAACCTCGCAGTTGATGGAGTGGAAGCCCTTGTGGTTGATGTAGGCCCTACCCTGCTCACCAGCTGATGCTTTGATGTGTATGTGCCTGCAGTCAATTGCACCCACTACCTCAGGGTATTCCGCTATTTGATGGAAGAGATGCATATTGCTGGCCAATACCTCACGGGATTTGGGGAAATATACATGATCACCGACATGTGCTGCCATGGCATTCAGGAACTGGTGCAGTACCCTGGATGCTGATGCCTGTGAAATCCCCATCATATCACCAGTTAGTCTCTGGAAGGTACCTGTTGTTAGTATTCTTAGGCCAACACATACCTTGGTTTCCACTGGGATGGGTTCCCCTCTGTTGGTTCTGTGAGTGAGGCGTGGCCTGCACAGCTCAACAATTTGCTGCAGGAGCTCTCTGTCCACTCTATAGTGCTCCACTATCTCCAGCTCATGTAGCCCCTGGCAGGTTACCCTGGGTCTGTACACTCTTCTCCATCTCCTCACTGTGGGTTGCTCAGCAGCATTCGCAATGGCACCACCCTCAGCATCTTGCACATGTCGCCTTATAATAGCAATGGCAGCCCCTAACATTTTTTTGTCTCAGTTAAGCTTTTTAAGTTTTCACTTCTCTTTGTAGACTGCAGTGTTGCAGTGTTTCTGAGAAACACATGGGGGAATGTTGTTTGCAGACTTTTAAGTGCTGGGCTGGGCTAGTGTACTGCCTGTGTAATTGCCTGATTCTGATTGATTTCACCTGGCAGCTCTGCTAGTTCTCTTTGGTTAATTGCCTACTACTTCTTTTCCTTCTTTTTCCCATTTCTGTTTCCACAGGGGGCAGCGCCACGCAAACAAGTGCAAACACGCACACATGCGCGCACACAGGCTTACACAAGCTTACACAGGCTTAGGCGGGTGCACATTCATGCATAGAGGCTTAGACAGCCTTACACAGGCTTACACGGGCGCACACATGTGTACACAGGCTTAGACGGGTTTACAGGCGTGCACACATGTGCACACACAGTGTAAGCAGCTTTACATTAAACTTTAGTGATAGCCACGGCGTACACCTTCTGTTTCTGGGTTTCACTTTAGACAACTGTAGACACGCCTCTTCCAGTCCTGAGTAACTCACAGCAAACACATGCCACTCTGCTCCAATAAGCTTACAGTCTTTTTGATACATACCTCCTCATGATGCCACTTATCTTCTACTCTGTTACTCCCGTAATCCTACTCTTACACTCTAGGGACATGGTTCACATGGCAGGGAAAATTGGGATTCACTATCCTTATACTCATTTGCATAGGATTGCCTACTAATGCTTGGTACCATCTCTCAGACTGAGCTTCCCCCCTTAGCAACCACTACTCAGTAGCCATGTTGTCTTCAGCCTGCCATTCACCTGCATGGCAGATGAATATTTTGAATAAAATCCCTATTTGTGGCTTTTATTTTTTCTTTTTCTGGTTTTTAGAGTGCCGCACATTTGCGTGGCGCTGCGCTACGCTTAAACATCGGAGAGCGAGGGGAAAAAAATTATTTTTCATTATTTTGCAACAGATAAAAATGCCAATGGCCGTATATTTGGCCATTGGCATGCTTCCTCAACTGGATGCATCCTTTATTTGGAGTTGTCATAGCTCCATTTTGCTATTTGTAGAACGGTTTTCAGTTGCCAACCGAGTACATTTCTGCAAATAACACTACTCTTACTTGGACAGGTTAGTGTTTCCTGGATTGCAAATTTACCTCATTTGCATAGCTTTCAGCAGCAAATGAGGTAATTTGCATAAACTAGCACTGTCCGTGCAAGAGTCGTTTTAGGAGCTCTCTTGCACACCCCTGCCGGCTGTTCCTGGATCGCTCGGCAGACATGTTGGCTGGCTGGAGTCTTACTCTACTCTTAGACTCCGTGCAAGCCTTCGTGAATCCGGCCCAGTGTTTGTAAACATGAACTTAATACAGTTTGATTCCTTCTATATAAATGCAAATTTGCTTATGTCACAAGTGATAATTCAATAAAGGTGCTTAAAAAAAGATAGGCAGTATGCACCATCTTACCTTCATCCAGGGCTTTGGTGACTTGCTCGAAGAAGTCTACCACATTTAATAAACATGGTCTACCATTTGTAAAGCTAGTCTGGGTTGGGTCTAGAGTATTGAAGGGCACCTGTGTCCATGTTGATAAGGTCCATGACGATTCATTCCATGGGTTTGCAGATAAGGCTGGTTAGACTTATGGGTCTGTAGTTCCCAGGGTTTGTTGATGGTCACCCTTTATGCAAGGGGATTACTATTGCTGTTTTTTACTCTGCTGGAACAAAGCCAATTCTCAGGCTATGGTTAAAGAGAATGCCAAGTGGATCCACTAGGTCCTGTTTTAGATTGCTTAATAAGCAACCTGGGATGTTATCTGGTCTCACTGAGGCCATGTTTTTGGGCTTGGAGAGTGCAGATATGACCTGATCTATACAGATACTAGGCAGAGGACTGGTGTCAGGTATGCTTTGAGGTATGGCTGGTGGGGACAGAGGGGTGAAGTTTGCACCAAATCTGTCAGCTAGCAGGTTGGCAATTTCCTCCAGTATAGTATGTGTGGTACCATCTTCTACCAGTTCAACACATACTGGACACTCCCTTTTAGATTTCAGACATACATAAAGAATGCCTTATGATTATCCTTAGCTAGGGATGCTATTTTACCTTTGTAATTAGCTTTAGAGAACTTTACAAGATTTCTGATTTGCTTGTTCAAGATTTGGAAGGAAGTCTTCCTCTGCTGAGTCAAGTTCCCTCTTGTTCTTAGGCATCAGTTTCTTCCTTATGTTATATAACCTGTTTATACTTGAGGTCCACCAGGGTGGCTTGTTTTTTTCAGGAAGACCTGATTTTAATCTGGTCAGGCACAACCGAGTCTATACAGTTGCTTAAGTGTTTATACATGGAATTTCTGTACACCTCTGCATAGTAATCATTGCTGTCTGTGATTACGGGGGGGGGGGGGCATGAAACTTTTTATACCATTGCTTACTAGGCTGTAATTTGCTTTGCAAAAGATATTTTGTTTTTTTTGCTCCTGTGGTGCTGACAGGTTTAACAGTTACTCTGAACAACACTGATTTATGGTCTGACCTTACCAGGCCAGGCATCACACAGGGGGGGAATACAGTGCCCCCCCCCATGTTGATGAGTACTATATGTCTAGGACATCTGAATCCTTTGCGGGGGTGCAGACTATCTGTTCCAGAGCATTTGTATTGACAAAGTCCAGGAAACTCTGGGCGAGCTTGTTCATGCTCATGTATGTCACCCAGTCGATAGAAGGTTAGTTTAAATCCATGACTAAGGTGTTGGTCTGTATGGTGAGTGACTCCAGTAAGTCCAGGTAGGTGGTTTGCTTTTCTTGATTCACAGTGGGGGACCTATAGCTAGCAATGATATAGCAGGGTATTTTGCCTATAGTTAATTGGACTTGGATTAGTTTGAGAGAGTAGTACTGTTTGACCAATCTTGAGGTGTACTTGGTTTTAAAGAAGATGGATACACATCCACCTTCAGTTCTTTCATGCTCATTTTGAAGTCTAAATGTGTGGAAGACATTGTAACCTTGCATAGCCAGGGTGCTCTCCACAGCCTTGAACCATGTCTCACTGACTGCACAGATGTCAGTATCTTCAAAGGTGAGGAGTGCTTCCAGGGAGTGCACTTTCATGTTTAGACTCCTAGCATTAAGCAGCAGAACCTTGAGTTTGTCTCGAGTGGATTTTGTTACGTAGGAAATTTGTTGTTTTGACATTGCCTAAAAAAGGCACTATGGGGGCGGAAAGTGCCTTTGCCAGTATCAGAAGGCCTAGAGGAAACAGATGCAACCCATCTCTGACAAAGCAGCATGGCCTGTCGATCATGTCTTCCCAGGCTGACAGATACTGGATCCCCCTGGACTGACTTCACAAACTAACCCAATTGTTGAGGTCGATCCTTTTTTGTTTATATTGTGGCATCATCCCGGGAGAAGGTAGAATGCTGCTTAGGGCTAGGGTCATACCTGCCTGAGACAAATAATTTGAGTGTACAGTCATGTTTTTCTTCATATAGTCTAGAGAGGTATGTCTCATCATTCACCACAACATGGACTATGACATAGTCATAACGGTACTTGTTGTTGAGTGACTTGAGTGCATGTGTGATTTGACAGATCCTGGCACCTGACAGATAGCTGACTGTGACCTTCTTCTTGCCCAGCCTGGTAAGGGGAACATCTGTCTCTCACTATGGAGCCGCCTATGACCAAGACATCAGGTTTTGAGGTGTTTTGCCTTAGGAGCTTATTTGCTGAGACATGGTGTATGTGTTGTGGTTTCTATTTGCATAGCAGTGTGTGCAAGTGGTTTACATTTGGGAGGTCTCTGATCTTTTGGTAGGCTTCTAGTGATTTCCTCTGAATATGTGGGCTTGTGTGTCGTGATCGTATTTTGTGTGAGAGGTGAAGTGTGTGTGCTGACAAGCTGTTTGCTGTCCGATTTGCTTTTATGTGAGACAACTGATTCCAATTTCATAGTGTAATTACATCTCTCACATATTTATTTATTTGCAATTTGATTACTGGGGAAGTCCACTGGGCCAAATTGACCCATTTTCAGTGGAGGCCTGGGGAGAAAAGCTCCAAGATGCATTATACAATTTAGATACAAATGATAGTTAATATTAAAGATCTTATGTAGAATAGTTACTCATAAATGCATACAATATCATGCATAGTTAACAAATTCTTTAAGCTTGAAGGTAGGGATCACACAGTTTCATTTGAGGAAAACAGATATGGGTTAGGTGTGGAAACAGTTTACATACAAACCTTTTAAGAAAAAGTAAATATGCTTTACATACACACATCAAGAGTAGAATGCTATTTACAATATTTACAAGGTTGGGCTGTGTGAGGGTAGCTGTAGGAGGTGAGAGCTTAGAGAGAAGCTATAGAAATTGTTGAGAGCTTAGATAGGAAGATAACTATGAGAGTTGTAGAGCTTGGGAACCAAAGCGAGAACTCCCTTGGGTTAGGCTGGGTGAAGGCAGGTACATTTCCATTCAGTGGACAGGTTTTTGAATAGTTGGGTTTTGAAGTTTTCTGAGTTTGGTATGGTTCTTAGTGTGGAGGGAAGGGAATTCCATTTTTTGCCTAGTGAGAAAGATAGGAGAAGTTGGCCAGAAGGACGTTTAGGTTTATGGATAGTAATTAAGTTCTGATTTTCAGATCTGAGAGCTCTGTTGGGTGTATAAGGGGGAAGGATGTTAGTTAGAGCGGAACATTTTGTTGGGTGAAATATGAGTCTATGTGCAGTAGTGAGTTTGGAGATAGTCTAGGTAGTATGGGAGTTCAAGCCAATTCAGGGATTGTACGGTTAGGAAGTGATGGGTGGTATTTTTAGATTTGGAGGCAAATTTAGAGATTTTGTTGTAGCAGTTTTCTAGTTTAGAGGTGATAGAGGAGGGCAGGTTGGTTAGGAGAGGGGCTCCATATAATAAGGAAGGAAGAAGATAAGTCGAGGCCAGAGTTTGCCTGGTAGAGTTGGAGAGAAGGCGATTATTCCTATACAGCATACCTAGCTTTTGGTGGGTTTTCTTAATATTTTGTTGAATATGAATATCGAGGTGTTCATCTACAGTAATGCCAAGTAGTTTGGTAGAGGGGACTACTTCTATAAGTGAGTTGGTTTGACTATAGACTTTGAAGTTGTTTTTATCGTAGGAGAGGGTCTTTGTGGGAGGGAATAGTAGAATCTTTGATTTATTTGCATTGAGAGAGAGGTGGTTTTGGCGCATCCAGTTTTCAGTTGTTGAGAAGGCAGTTTGGGTTTTAGTCAGCAATTCAGAGAGGTTTGAGGCAGAGCAGACTAAGGTTGAATTGTCTGCGTATTGAATGATTTTAGCATCAGAATAGCATTGTGAAAGTTATTGATGAAGATGTTAAAAAGCATTGGCCCAAGGATGGATCCCTGTGGTACGCCAGTTGGGGTAGGTAGGAAGGAAGAGATGGAGTTCTTCCATTTGACTGCCTGTGATCTGTCTGATCGATAGCTGGAGACCCAGGATAAAGCATTATGTGAGAGATTAAGGTTTGAGAGTTGACAGAGAAGGTGCTTGTGGGAAACAGTATCAAAGGCTTTAGACAGATCGAGTAAAACAGCAGAAACTAAGTGGCCTGAATCTCAGGCTTGATTGACAGTTTCTAGGAAAGAAAGTACAGCGGTTATTGTGCTATGGCCTGGATGGAAGCCATGCTGGGTAGGAGTGAGAAAATTGTTTTGGGTCAGGAAAGGCATAAGTTGGAGTTGGATGCATTTTTCTAGGATTTTGGAGATTGGTGAGAGCAAAGCAATGGGGCGAAAGTTTGAGATGCTGGTATTTTTGCCTCCTTTATGAAGAGGAAAAATATAAGCTGAGCACCAGAGTTTGGGGGAACGTATGATTCTTTTATGGATCGGTTGATAATGATGCTGACTGGGAGTGCAATGCCATCAGCAGCACATTTTAGGAAGGAAGAGGGAATATTGTCGGGAGCGTTAGAGCAAGGTTTAAGTTTGGACAGAAGTTTTTTTATATAGTTAGTGGAGATGGGTTTGAGTTCGAACAAATGAGGTAAGTTGGAAGGGGGAGAGTGTAGAGTAGTTGGGTTATTAATGGGAAATGTCTTGGTGAGGGTAGTAATAGTGTCTATGAAAAATGAGTTAAATTCAGAGCCTAGTTCGAGATCAGATTTACTTGGGTCAGGACAGGGATTATTCTTGGAGCCTGAATTGAGGAGTGAGTTTACTGAGTTCCAGAATTTTTGGGGGTTTTTATTGTTATTGGACTGAAGTTTGATATAGTAGGATTTTTTGTCTTTGGTGATTAGTTGTTTTGCACAAACATATTGTATTTGTTTTAGGAGTAAGTGGGTGTCGGAATACATGAGGCAATTACTACATTGTCTCAGGATGCCCATGTCAATAAGGCTGGATGGTGCAATAATGGGAAACTGCCCATCCATTATAGGAGGTTTCTAATGTATGTAATATTTGGGAAGGGAGTGGGCTAGTTTGACCAGTTTTTGTGCTAGGACTAACAGATGTCCTTGTTCTATATGGCTAACAGGTGTGGCAATGCTGCTCATGGCACCCGTAGTGCAGTAGGGAAGCTTGGAAGGGTTCCAATGACAGATGTACAGGGAAAAATTGAGTTTCAAGGTGTTTGTGTCTATACAGGTACCCCTAAGCCCTGTTGTATGGAGGGCTGCAATGAGCAAACATGAAACATGAGGCTTAAATACAGGTGAAATTAAAACACTTTTAAGCTAATCTACCAATAGTAAAGTACACAATGAACCTTCCTTCAGCAATCCCCAACTCTGACAAGGTTGGAACCACACTCTTCTGTCACAAGGGGGCAGGGGAGCCCTTCTTAATGTAAAAATGGCTGGTTTAGCTCGAGTATACTGAGCACACAGCAAGTGCCCTTGTGCTTAAAAGCCAAAGAGAACTCAAGAGTCAGCACACTTCTCCTTGGAAAACAGCAACAGTGAATCTTGGAAGAGCTGCCAAGAAGGGAGGGGGAGGGGATGCTTTCAGAAGGACAGGCTAAACTGCCCTTCAGGACCAGCAAGCTGGTCTGCTTCCTGTTGATTAGTAGTCTTTCTCAAATAAGTCAAAAAGCTTATGTTATTCCAAATTTGTTTTCTATACATATTCAGCTTATGGAAGTCATTCAAGTAAATTAGGTACAAGACTTGGAGATGACCAGACTGATTCATATTCATTAATAATAGAACATGTTATATTACACTTCCTTGAGGTCCTACAGGATGAAGATAGAGATTACAAGGCTAAACCCCATGCTGACATCCAGAATCACTACTGTTGATATGAATTCAGTGTGGGTACAGTTTCTAAGTGTGCTCCAGCATCGATTCATTTCTTTTGGAAATGTTTCCTTTTCTTTTATTTGCATTTGTCCTATCACATTGTCAGTATGTCTGCGTTCAGGGGGAGTATAGGTCTTGCTTAAAGTTCTGCTGGTGGGTTGATGCCTTGGGCAGGTTAACCCTCTGTTTCGGAAGGTACTTTTGAATTAAACAAGCAATACAGCCTTTGTCATGAAAGTCAAATTTGTCTTCAATGACAGTCTTTTGAAAACCTTGTGCACTATGACCTCTCCTTACAACTTAGTTACATGTGATGACTCATTCTATGGCATTGGCACAATGTTGTCAAACATGTGAGACAACAACCTAAATAACAAAGGTGATTTGACAGCTTGTAATCCAATTTATTCTGCCTGAGGTTACAGTAACCAGAAAAAAAAAGCATTTTCCATGAAAGTTGTTTTACTTCTACTAGTGTGTCTCTTCACTTGCACAACCATACAGATAGCAAAGGTTCTGAACATTCAAAAAACACAGACTTGGTGCTAGTTTCAATAACTATTTTTTCACAGCAGTGCATTGTATGCCTATAACAACTGCTTGAGAAGTACACACAGTACATTACTTCTTAACATGAGAAAAAAGAAATCCTTTAATCCAATACATTTTAAATTCTCATCTTTTACTTGAGTCCTTATTTTAGTTGTACAACCTGTAAATAGAAGTTATGTCCTTACCATAACGTTCCATGTGGAGTGTTCATCTCGCCTTTGTTCTTACACCTGGGTTCGGAGCCGATCCTCGGCTCCGTGTCGGCCGCTTGCAAGCTCTGCATCGAGAAGAAGCTCGAGACAACCTAATACCCACAATCCCCCTCTGCCTTTACCTCAGATCTAGTTTGCAAGCAAACCAGCAGTCAGAGAGAGAACACACTTATGCCAAAAATTTTACATAGAAGCAAGAACACATATCTATATATATATATATATATATATATATATACACATGTACATCATATATACAACAACTGCGAATGCAGAAGCAGAATAACCCAGACCAGGCACCAAACTGAACGTTCTTCCTGAGGGTGGGAGGGTGGGAATGTAAGAACAAAGGCGAGATAAACACTCCACATGGAACATTATGGTAAGGACATAACTTCTATTTATGTCCTTACCATAACGTTCCATGTGGAGTGTTCATCTCACCTTTGTTCTTACACCTGGGTTCGGTGCCGATCCTGCAAGCTCTGCATCGAGAAGAAGCTCGAGACAACCTAATACCCACAATCCCCCTCTGCCTTTACCTCAGATCTAGTTTGCAAGCAAACCAGCAGTCAGAGAGAGAACACACTCATGCCAAAAATTTTACATAGAAGCAAGAACACTTATATCTATATATATATATATACACATGTACATCATATATACAACAACTGCGAATGCAGAAGCAGAATAACCCAGACCAGGCACCAAACTGAACGTTCTTCCTGAGGGTGGGAGGGAGTGTAAGAACAAAGGCGAGATGAACACTCCACATGGAACGTTATGGTAAGGACATAACTTCTATATGTGAGAGTGTTCGATCTCGCCGTTTGTTCTTACACCTGGGTAGCGTCCCTAGCTCCATGTTCCTGAGGAACTCACGGAAGGACGTTCTTGAGCACAGTGGAACCAAAGGTTGCCCTGTCCCTAGAAACCCTGTCTACTTTGTAATGAGAGATGAATGTATGTGGTTTAGACCAAGTAGCAGCTGCACAAATAGTGTCTAATGGTAGGCGAGCTGCATGAGCCAGGGATGTAGACACTGATCTTGTAGAATGTCCTTTGGGTTTGACAGATAAAGTTTGATTAGAAGAATCATAAACATAGACAATACAATCAGTTAACCATTTGGAAAGAGTTCGTTTAGTAACCGCTACACCTTTCCTGCTATCAGCAAAGGCTACAAAAAGTTGATCAGATTTCCTGTGATCCTTTGTTCTATCCAAGTAAAATCTAAGTTGTCTATGGACATCCAACTTGTGTAACATATACTCCAATTTATTGGAGTGATTCTTGAAAAAGGTGGGTAATTCAATGGATTGATTAATGTTATTAATAGAGCAAACGTTGGGGAGAAAGGATGGATTAGTGCGAAGAGATACTCTGTCAGAGTGAAAGATCAAATAAGGGTGTTTAATGGAAAGAGCCTGAAGCTCAGATACTCGCTTAGCGGATGTAATGGCTACCAAGAAGAGGGTCTTCCATGACAAATACTTCAATGGACAAGAGGAAGCTGGTTCAAATGGGGGTAACATCAATTTAGATAATAAAAGGTTTAGATTCCAAGGTGATGTAGGAGATCTAACTGGTGGTCTGATATGGAAAGACCCTTTTAAAAAGGCCTTACAAAGTCTGTGGGCCATAATAGGAGCCCCACATTCTTCCACATGAAAGTTGGAGATGGCAGCCAATTGCACTCTTAAAGTGGCAGGAGAAGCTCCTTGGTGGAACAATTCTGTTAAAAACTCCAAGATTTTGTTTAAAGGAGCTATGACAGGGTCCAATTGCTGTGTATTTGCCCAGAATACAAAACGCTTCCATTTACTAGTGTAGGTCTTTGTAGTGGAAGCTTTATGAGAAGCCACTAGTATATTCTGAACTGCAGGAGAAAGAAGATCAGACCTGGCTAAGTAGGGAAGCGGAGCAGCCAAGCTGCTAGATGGAGAGACAGGAGCGAGGGGTGGGGAGCCCCTGATGAGTGAGTCAGTAGATCTGGCTCTGGGTCCAAGATCCAGGGTCCATGAATGCGGTGTGCCAGAAGAAAGGGGAACCAAATTTGACGAGGCCAGAATGGGGCAATGAGGATGATCGTCCTTTGCAGGTTGTTGGCTTTCTGCAGAAACTTCGCAATCGGGAAAAGGAGGAAAAGCATACAGGAGACCCGGGGGCCAATCGTGAACTAGCGCATCCCTGGGGACTTCCCCTGGAGGGGGTAATAGGGCAAAGTAGCTCCTGCATTTGGCGTTCATTGGAGACGCAAACAGATCGCAGGAATGCTGGCCCCACTTGCGAAAAATCTTCTTCGCAACTGACTGTTTTAGGGACCACTCGTGCGACAACAGGATTGCTCTGCTCAGCCTGTCGGCTATGACGTTGGATGACCCCGGGATGTGCGTTGCTATCAGAAAGCGACCCGTGGACTCCGCCCATTGCCAGATTCTCATGGCCTCTCTGCATAGCTGATAGGACTTGGTTCCCCCTTGTTTGTTTATGTACCAGACTACAGACATGTTGTCCGTCTGAACTGCAATAGTCCCTAGAGGAAGAAGGGGAGCAAAGTGTTGCAACGCTAGAAACACTGCCCTCAACTCCAGAACATTGATGTGCAGATTGTACTCTAAATTGGTCCATTCGCCTTGGACTGTCTGTCCCTGAAAGATGCCCCCCCACCCTATCAGGGAAGCGTCCGTGGTCACCGTAGCTGTCGGTGCGGGTAGCACAAATGGCCTTCCGCTGGAAAGGTTGCAAGTCCGAAGCCACCAGGCTAGGTGAGATTTGCATGTATTTGTGATCAGAATTTCGTGGGTCAGAGGTAGCTGTTGGAACGACCATTGGGCAAACAGTAGCCATTGTAGAACTCTCATGTGCAGTCTTCCCAATGGTATCGCAATGAGAGAAGCTGCCATGAGACCCAAAACCTTTAGAACCAGTTTTGCTGGGGATTTTCTGGATGATAGAAGAAGAGATATGTGGCTTTGTAGTGAAGCTATCCTTTCTGGAGGAAGCCTTAGAATTAACTGATGCGTATCCAATTCCGCTCCTATGAATAAGATACACGGAAATTCCGAGGTGAACACAAAATTGTAGGGTGTAATCCCTGGCCTGTATCAGCCGATGCTGGGTGGTGGCAGAAAGGAGCCAGTCGTCCAGATACGGAAACACCTGGAATCCTAGGCGTCTCAGGTGAGACGCTACCACTGCCATGCATTTGGTGAAAACCCTGGGGGCTGAGGTCAGACCAAAGGGCAGGGCTCGAAACTGAAAGTGACTGGCTCCCAGCCGGAAGCGCAAATGATCTCTGGACGCCCTGGCCATTTTGATGTGGTAGTATGCGTCCTTCAGATCTATTGAGCACATCCAGTCGTCCTTCTGTAAGAATGGAAGGATCGATTGAAGCGTGACCATTCGGAACTTTTCTTTCTTGACGAAGGTATTGAGGTTGCTTAGGTCCAGAATCGGCCTCCAGTCCCCTGTCTTCCTTGGAACTAAAAAGAACCTTGAGTAAGTTCCGAATCCTCTTTGGTCCACTGGGACTGGTTGGATGACTCTTTTTTCTAGCAGCTTTGAAATTTCTATAGCTGCTGGTTCTCGCAGATGGGGCACATCTGGGAGTCTTCTTTTTGGAATGGGGGTGGATAGGAATGGTATTCTGTAACCTCTGGTAATAACGCTTTTTACCCAGTTGTCTGTAGTAATGTTTTGCCAGGCCTGAGGGTATAAAGCTAAGCGACCCCCGACTGCCTCCAGAGCAGGACAGTCGGGCCTCCTCTCAGGAGTGCTGGAAAGGTTTTCCAGGGGGGGTATCCCTGTCACCTTGATTTTGCGGACCCCCTCTGCCGCCAGGGTGGCATCTTCCACCTCTGCCTCTAGAGGGGGCATCACCCTGTGTGCCTGGGAAAGAACCTTGGGGTTTTCGAAACCACATTTTCCCACCGCGTTGCCCTTTGGGGTACGGTCTGGATGGGGTGGAAAAACGGACTCCGACAGCAGACAGAGTCTTTCCCTCCTGTTCACACCAGGTAAGGGTCTCCTTTACTTTGGGGCCAAAGAGAGTGGCACCGTCAAATGGGGCGTTAGTAAAGGAAGACTTAAAGGCTTCCGCAAATGAACATAAGCACATCCAGGATTGTCTACGAAGAGCAATCGCTGAAGCTGCTGCCCTACTCGAACCTTCGGCTGCATATGAGATCAGCCTCATGGACGAGTTTACAATGGATGTAAGGGTATTGAGTTGTGCTGTAACTTTCTCCGAGACAGCAGCATCTGTAGTACCCTGGAGGGTATCTCCCAACTCTTTGATTAGATCCCTCTGTAGTCGTGTGAAGTGGGTCAAATAGTTCAGGGATCGCATAGAAAAAGCCGCTGAACTAAAAATGCGCTTCCCGTACCTGTCCATGGTCCTAGAATCTTTGTTAGGGGGATGGACAGATGAGGAAGATTCCGACATCTCCTTTTTCGTGGCCGCTGCCACCACCATAGCGTCCACTGGAACTCCTTTTGTTAGATAAGCCTTGTCCTGGGGTGCTGTAATATACTTATTAGGCTTTCTAGGGACTGGCTCCACCGTGTCAGGAGCCTCCCACGCCCTTCGAGCAATCAGCTCCATTAACTCATCGAAGGGCGGAGTGACCCAGGAGGAGGAAGGACGAGCACCAAATGCCTTCAGCAAGACTGACTCATCCTCAGAAGGGGGGAGGGACTGCCAATCACCTCTCTGCTTTAGGATCTCCAAGATGTCAGAAAAAGAGACATCTTCTGAAGGTGACTTTGGGGACCCTTCTGACTCATCCAAGTCAGTATCGGATGTCAAAGATTCTTGTGGAGAATCTAAGTGTCTCCTCTTACACAATCTTTTCCTAGGGACTTCTTCGGGGGGGAGCATCCGAAGAAGCCTCCAAGGAAGAGGGGCACCTCCAGGGGTGGCTGAGACACAGGTGCTCGGCGCTTAGCTGTAGCCGGGTGCAGAGGAGGATAACGGACCTTTATGGGGAGGAGAAGCTGTTTCTGCTGATGTGGTTGTCTGGGTAGACAACACCTCCCTCATGAGATCGAAGGCCCCCGGGTCCCGAGTCGAGGTATCTCCCGGTTCCGAAGAAATGGGAAGAATCCCCGAAACAGGCACCGAAGGCATCGACCCCGAGGACGGAACCGAGTCGATCCGAGCCGAGGCTCCGAGAGGGAGCATCGGAACCGAAATATCGGTCCGACTCTTGGTCCTGGAACCCAGGATGGATCTTCGGCTCCGAGACTCCGGTACCGGTTCCGACGGAGTTGAGGTGAACGGAGCCGACCGAGAAAAGGACGGTTCTGGCACCGAGGGCTCCACAATCAGCAGCTCAGCCTCTTCCGGCTCTGAAGACTGGACAGGTCTCGAAGGAGGAACAGATGGAGACAGTGGAAGGCCTTCAAGTCTCGACACCAATTGAGAGGAGACCGAGATGAGTTTGGATAAGGCCGTATTCTCCATTAACTTCTGTACCACACGGTCTACATCAGTATCAGAGAGGGGTCTGGAAGAACGGGTCGAAGGAATCGAAGACGGAGCCGACCTCAACAGTGTCGGGGGAGGGAGCTCCATCACCGGTTCCAAGACTCGAGGCTCGGAAACTGACAACAGTTGAACACTCGGCCCCGAAGTCTGTGGAACCGGTGATCTAACTTTAACTGAAGAGCTCAGAGCCGATGACCTGGGCTCCGACGTCTTCGATTCCTTCGAGGATTTGGATGCCTGGTCCGAAGCATCCAGAGCCTCTTGAAAAGTAGGTTTTAACAAACCCCTATCCATGAGTTTCCTGCGCCTATCTGTCATGACCCTCCCACTGAAAGAATGACAAATTGAGCAGTCTTCTTGCAGATGGAGAGGGCCAAGACAGTAGATGCAGGAACTATGATTGTCAGTAACTAACATCTTTTGCCCACATTGGCAACGCTTGAACCCAGATTTAGCCTTTTCAGACATCTTAAACTTAATATGGGTAGAAAGTGAGAAGTCAAGTCCAGTAGTAGAGTCAAATCCGGTGAAATTGTCGAATCCAGTAAAAGGAAAAATGTCAATCCGATAGTCAATCCTGTAAGGGGTGGTAGGCCCCGAGGGAAACTCTTATAAGTTTAAAATAACTTAAACGGAACCGAGAATTCCTCAACCGTACCACACACACACACTTTGTCACTAAACAAACTTTTTAGAATAAATTTATCCTGAAATAACAAGAAAAAAATCTTAATCTTAGCTTTAGGTGCTCGAGCTCGACCCAGTGATGCGAACGCTGCAGCGGCAAACTAGATCTGAGGTAAAGGCAGAGGGGGATTGTGGGTATTAGGTTGTCTCGAGCTTCTTCTCGATGCAGAGCTTGCAAGCAGCCGACACGGAGCCGAGGATCGGCTCCGAACCCAGGTGTAAGAACAAACGGCGAGATCGAACACTCTCATATCTTTAGTTTAGTTTCAGTCTCAGTACAGTTGCATCTTTTATAAACCTAGTTGTTTAGGTGGACTTTTGCTTCCTTACTAAATAGCCTCTCTGAACTGTTGACTATTTATAAATTATATGATTCATCCACAACAGAATAGTGTTATTGGTGATGTTGTTGCTTCTGGAGCAGATTCTAATAAAGATTGAGCTTGAAAACACGGGTGCATTGTTAAGGTTAGTGTTAGTCTCTGTGTCATTTGCACTTGAAGATCAAGTATCTTATTGATGTATCACCCCAATGTGTATTCTCCCACATTGACAGTGTAAGTTAAAAATTTAATTCTGCTGGCTCTTCAGCCAGGCTGACACTTTTCTTCTCTGTTTGTCACAAAAGTACTTCCTGCTGCAAATCAATAATTCTGTGCTGTTTTTCCTGATATTTAAATTCTATGTTTTGCATTTCTCATTAGACAATGGGTTTTAGGAGATCTGGGGTTCATGTCCATAAATGAAAGTGAGACAGTTTGGTTTGTAAGTACATGCACTGTGTTATAGTATGCAAAGAAAAAACCCTGCCTCCTGTGCATTGATGAACAAAATTCTCCTCGGCCATACCTTTGATAGACTTCATGAAGCTATGGGCACGCTACTCAATTAATTTTCTTGTAGCTGGATGAGGAGGAACAATTATGGTGAGCTTGAAACTATTTTCTTCATAAGAAAGTCAATGTCCGCAAATCAGATTGTGGACTGTCATCACATCTAATCTGTTCAGGTACCCATTTATAGACAATATAGCTCTTAAAGCCATAATGGTCTTCTCTGATGTGGTTGTTTTCACGGGTAAAATCTGCTGGCATTTTGTGAGGCTACCAGCCCACCTAGCTGGAATTTTGTAAATAATTCATTGTCATTTGTGAATATTAATATGATTCATATGCTTGTCTTACAAATGTAAGAAAACTATATATTATTTTGATATTAAACTACTGGTGCAGAAGTGTGTGTTGAACTGTATGCTATGTACTGAGCTTCAAGAATGTAACCACAGTGTACCCTGCTGGAAAAGAGCATAAATGTGTATAAACTATATGCCTGTGCAAATGTGTTTTCATAGTATAAGTTGGAACATACAGAGTTAACTTACAAACTCTGAGAAAATAAGTGAAATGTTTTATGATTGTCTTTACCTCAGCAAATAGACAGGATGTATTTTAGTTCTTTCTATTGTCTGGAAACAGAAATAATTACAGGTTTCAAATGTAAAAGTGTTTAACTGTTTTACAACTTCCAGTTCTAGGCAAAGTTCTGAGAGCTAAGCATTTTTCACAGAGAAATTTTAAATTCTGTTGGTATCTGTCAGCCTGGGAACTGAAGGCAAGTGACAAACAGTGATGTCATCCAGACGACCCAGCTGTAATGTGCTGTTATTAATTTAAGATCCATCTCTCAGAGAAAGTCTAGGCATTTTGTATCTTGTCTTGGATATGAAAACATCCATCTTCAGCATTTTCATCTGCATTTGCTTTGCTCTGTAAGTAAGATTTAGTTATAGCATTTCTCTTACAGACATATAGGAATATAGTAGGATTAGTTTAGCTGTTTTCTATATTTATTTGAGACTGTCCTGCAACGTTGTTTTAAAATATTTCCTGTGATTCTGAACTCTGTCACTATATTGAGTTACTGAATATTGTCGCTTTTATTATTTATTATTAAATATATTTAAACCTTCTAATTGTGGCTGGTTTGTTTAGAGATATTTAAGCTTTTAGAGTACTTGCATATGAATTTGGTGACACTATATGGACCACTCCAATAGCCTTAGTATTGGTCACACTTACCATTTGGATAATAGTAACATTACACAGTAGGATTGGTCACCCTTTCGGAAGGGCCTTAAAGTAGCTGATAAGGGGTTCTGGTGGCAGTGCTAACTACTTTATGGTCTGGGCAGAAGGGAGCATAGCCAGTAAACCTGTGCCAGTCAAATCTCAAAGAGTGTGTGTGTGTGTGTGTGTGTGTCACCTACTTGGGCAGGGACATGAAGCACTGGTTGGGCAAAGAGAGTGGTGGGAGGACATAGCTTGGAATCCTGGCTAAGGACTCAACTCTACAGCTGTGCCAGTGGGAAGTCTTATTGGGGATGTGGAGAAAGAGGCAGAAACCAGTCCCAGACTGACTGTGATCTCTGTGTTGTCTTAAGGGAAATCATACTTTACTGTACATTCACTTTACTGTGTGTGTACTTGTCTATGTCCCAGTGTGCACGTCCCTCACTGGTGCTAGTGGTGAGGATTGAGGCTCCTTGATTATTAGACTCAGCTAGGCCTTACTATGTCTAGGCAACTGTGATTCTGTATAGTAGTTCATAAAAATAATTTCTGTAGTTACACCAATTTGCTCACCCAGTACATCTGACTGAGTAGTTTGCAGGGAATCTTTAAAGTCTGCCAACTCATTACACTACCACAAAGTATGTTCACAATTAATTTTTTTCTTCCCCATCACACCTCCAACATTTGCTGTCTACCTGAGGAAAAATTCTTGTGGAGTTTACTTGGGGTACAAAAATACCTATATAAACACTTCCAACCAAATATCCTAAATCTTCTAGACTTTGTTGTATATTTGGGAGATATACATATATCCCCCATTGTTTCTTTGTGAATTGCTTATCCAATCTCTCTTCCTTTCTAACTTCCTCTGATTGATTCTTATAGTCATCATGCAATATTTTGTAAGCTCTATTAATTATTCTTTTTTTAACAGCAGCTTCTGTTCTAGATTCTAGTAAAAAACTCTACCAGTTCTGTTCTTTTGCTTAGGATCCCAATATTTATTTCTCTTTGCCTATACTCTATCAATCATTGATAGGGAAGACAGTCTCTAGCCTGCAGTCCAAATAAATTCTTGGTGTCTTCCTATTCTATTACCTTTCCCTCTCTAATTATTTGCTCCAAATACCTTTTTTTGTCAGTTTTCTCCAATAAATTCCAGCCCCCTCTTGCCGATCATCCGTATCCCTAATTGCAGTCATCCCATCCCTATCAGCAGAATCTCCTTTCTCTATTTCCATGTTGGCTTAGTTCTGAGAATAGTTGCTATTTTATGAATATAATACTCTGCATGGTTATTGTTATTCCCCTTAAGGATGTGCATCCAAAATCCAATTCTCTCCTGTTTCTTGAACTTCTCCCCTGTTTCATCATCCTTTCCACCTTGAATTATAGCTTTTTGCTTGTGCATGTGCAGAAGCCTTAACTGTATAGCTCTGAAATACCCTTTCACAGTACTGGGTTATTTTGGCACATAATCCAAAATGGCAGTGAGGCAGTTAGAATGATGGACACCATTTCTTATTTTGATCTTGCAGTATTTCTCACATAAGTAGTTACACATCTAGTTAATTAAGATACTCAGACATCTGTACTGAGTAAACTATTGTAGGGCTGCTGCACAGATACAAGTGCCTTAGTCAAGTCAATGACAATAGTCCAGGTGAGAATGATTTTGTTCTTGTTTAGATTATTTATACGTCAAAGAGTGACTGACAAGGAGTTGTATGCTTTCCCGAAATTGCTGCTTACAGCTAAGTGGGCTGAAAGGAGCCAAGATGAACTGTAAGTTAAGCAGGTTGTGTAGAGTTAATATGAAATGTAAGATAACAGCCAAGAGCACTGTCATGTATTTTTAAGAGCAGGGAGAGGAGGAAATGGGAAGCTAGGAAGACAGAATAGTGTTTTTTGTATGGGGGAGTTAGAACTAGAGGACCTCAAAAGATCAGGAAAGGTGTCACTGCTTAGAAGCAAGATAATGCCATTCCCCACTGACACAGTCGTAATGATGTCATACATTTTAAAGAACTCTGAAATGAGGCCATCAAGGTTACATTACTTTAGCCATTAATTCATGGTTTGGATACTTGAGTAATCTTTAAGACAGCTTTCTGTCTGGGCAGTTTTGCTTAAAAGGTCAAAAAGGAAATGACTTGGAATTCTGAAATATTTGAAAAAAAAAGATTTGTTACATCAGCAGGTTTGGAGAAGCTGTGGCCATTGGCTGTCTGCACACATTTTGAAGACTGCAAATACAACCATTGGAAGAAAAAAATTGTAAATGCAATCTGAGGAATACATGGTAGAAGTTGGGTCACCTTGAAGTATTCTCACTTCTTTAAGGCATAATGGTCTCAGTAGTAGTATATGTAAGTAGTAGGGGTAAAAGATATTTGCCCAATCTACAAAAAGACTATCAGTATAAAAAAAAAGTAACTTACTCACCATAACATTACATCTGTGCTGTCCATTTCCATTCTGCCTCAACTGATGGGGCTATGATTTGACTTAATTGCTTCTTCCAGATCCTCAGATCCAAACTCTCGAGCTCCTCCCTTTACCCATAATACCCCACCAACCTATCCCACCCAAGATTGAGTCTGTTGTCCATATGAGTCAACTGATAATACCTTAAGAGATTTCAAGAAGAAATAGAAAAAGAAAAAGTGATGGAGCAAAACAAGGAACAGTTCCCAAAGTGATAACCTTAGGCCTCTCTAGTAAAAAGGGGATGGGGGTTGGGGGAGGGAAGTTGAGGAGAAAATGGACAACATAGATGTAACATTATGGTAAGTACATAACTTTTTTATCTGATGTAATTTTTATTTGTTCCTCAACTGATGGGCCAGAGCGCCTAGCTAGATGAACCTTGGCTGATCCTCATGGAAGGATATTTTGGAGTACTGCTCTCTTCCTAGAAACCAAATCCAATTTGTAATGAGCAATAAAGGTATGAGCACTGGACCAAGTAGCAGCTGCACAAATATCATCTATGGAAATTTTTGACCAAAAACCTGAAGATACAGCCATAGGCCTTGTGGAATGGGCTGTAGTAGACTTAGGCAAAGACAATCCTCTTTTACTACAGACAATGTAAATCAATGTGTGTGTATGTATCTTTAAGAAGCTGTCCAAGGGGTTGCATAAGTGTATAAATACTGAGCACTTGTGATCCTGACTGCCATTTTGTAGTAAGCTGTTGAGATGTAAGCATGTATGTGTGTAAGGTCTGTCTGTTAATCAGTTTGTTTATATTTTATGATGTTGCTATCCATTCTGATGTGTTTCTATGTATTAAAGCATCTAAACAAAATACCTCACCTGCTTGTCATCTATGTTAGAGAAGGATGAGTGACATGGTGTCAGAAGCAGCATGTCTAAAGGGACATGATGTTAGAGGAACAATGGCTAATAATTCACGGCAATGTTCTCAACTACAATATGCAGAAAACAATACCCCAAAAGG
Organism: Protopterus annectens; assembly: GCF_019279795.1. Classification (NCBI taxonomy): domain Eukaryota; kingdom Metazoa; phylum Chordata; order Ceratodontiformes; family Protopteridae; genus Protopterus; species Protopterus annectens. The sequence goes on from NC_056725.1 coordinate 1,033,645,937, forward strand.
GTAACAAGACTATGCAGCCTCATGACCTCAGATCGAGATTTGCCAACAATACCCCCACCCCCTCTAAATCTGAGTGCGAGAACTGGTGGGGGATGGGAATCTGAAGGGTCTGAATTCATTTGTCTGCAATCATTGGGAGAGTTAGCTACCCTACCTTCAACTAAAAATCATGTAGGATGTCTCTGCAGAAGGGGATAAGAGGCAAGATCCTGAATATAAGAATGAGGCGGTAATGGAAGAAGCAACTGAGCAAGCTGTATAAATCTATGAGATAGAAGCATGCAAGGTCACTTACTAGTACCAAATAGAGGTATGCCTTGAAACCTTCCGACAAATGGGTAGAAATATCATCTCTGGGCTTGGCAGCTTGATAGTAGAATACTGTCGGGTTGAATGGACAGAGAAAAACTTAGATTGGCACTGACGCGAGAAACTTTTGATAGTAATAAAATAAAACATGATCCAGGCCGGGACAGAAAAAGGAAATCTATTTGGATAAGTGAATTTTGCAACTGTGAACATCTAGTGGATTATGACCAGCCCTCGCGTTTCGAAAGTTTGAAAGTTGCCTGTGTTCATCTTTAGGATGGATTTTGAGGGCTTCAGTTAATTTCCTTTTTGAAAAGATTTTCAGAAGCGAGAATGGATTGATTGATGTGAGCTGGTCCTGCGAAGTTGAAATGAAAAAGAAGGGAACAGTAAGGTCTGGTAGATCGTTCGGATAATAAAAAGTAATAGGGTAGGGCTGAAAAAATGGAAGTTCGAAAGAGCTCTTGGCTGATGTAATGGATACCAAAAAAGGCTTGTCTGGTAGAACAAGAGATTGAGATCCGTGGCGCTGGCTGAGGAGGAAAGGTCCCAAGGAGGAACTGGGAAAGAAAAGAACTCAAAGAGAGGAGGAACTGCTTATTAGAAAGGTAATACAGAGAAGAGCATTTGAAGATTGAATAGAATCTGAAATTTTGCTGAAGTGAAGGATTAAGACATAGAAAATGTGATGTGGAGAGAGGAACAGTGAAACTTAGAGCTAGACTGAGAAAACACCCGTTCAAAAAAAGGGTTTCCAATTACATTAAGAAACGGATTCGAACGCTTCGAAGAGCTTCGTTGTGATGGTTGATGGAGCGTTTCCAAAAATGCCACCAAAATAGCCTTTACAGGTGAAGAAATAGCGGGAGTGGTATTGAGTTACAGGCAAGGAGAGGAGTGGAGCCAGGTTCGGGGGAGGAGCAGTCAAGATGGGACAGAGGAATGAAAAGGATGGGATATCAGATCCGGGATGGGATCTAGAAGTGAGGACTTAGGAAGGACCGAGATAGGAGGAGAAAGCAGACCTGTGGAGGAGAATATGGATGAGACCCCAAGCATGAGCACCAAGGAACTTTTCTGCAGAGAAGAGGGCACAGCATCACAGGCAATAGGCAAGGAATCCGCATGAACCCGCATACTACCCCTAGTACCCGAGTTGCTCCGAGCGAGGGTCTGTTGGAAAAAACTGAGGTGAGCGAGGGAGCGAGGTTCAGAAAGCAAAGCAGTTTTGAAGGGGAGCAAAAAAGATCGAAGATGGCGGGTTGAGAGACGAGAAAGACCCAAGCAAAAGCTTGACAAAAGCTTGACCACTGTATACCGGGGAATAGTGCGACTGATGTGACATTAGTTAGTAGATGGTGTCGAATGAGGTTTCCAATTACAAACTCGACACTGAAATAAGACCTATTTCCTTCAATAGCCTTGTTGTCAAGGAACCAGACATGTCCCCGCCCGCGATGTTGTGCAGAAGAATTGAATCGATTGGAAATGCACTGGTTCTGAGAAAAGAAAGCACTGCTCTCATCATTGAAACATAGTAAGGTCTCTGAGTGAGGTCACCCACTGCGTGGGTCGGTCTCCGGGAGGCGCGACCCCCCACCCGAGGCGGGAGCATGCCGGGTTTGGACGGGTCCGGGGGAGGAGCAAGCACAAAAGAGGCGCCATTATAGGCGGCCTTTGTGGAGATCCACGAGGGGTGGAAGGCCACCACAGAGGGGGATGACCATGATGGATGATGGATGGGATGACAAGACTAAGAAGGTCACTGAAGTGATGCGCATATTGAGCCTGGCAAGAGGAAAGAAGTGAGGAGGCCGATTTATGGCCGTGCATGGGCCGACAGCAGAGCTTGGGGAACAGAACTTGAGAACTATGACTTGATGAGGGAGCCGCCTGATAGAGCTCTGTCCGCGAACTCTGTCCGCAGTGAGGAAGGCACAAGCTGCCCCCTATGTTTTCTTCTCCTGAAGGGGCCAGAAGGCTGTGTGAAATGAGGTTGACTTTTTGTAGATCCATTGGAGAAAGGAGAAGGAGGGGTAAAGATGCCAAGAGGTCAGGTATAGAAATAAGCAAGATGAGAAAGCAGGGCGGGGGAAGGAGAAGTACTGCTAGGGCCGCCGGTCACCCTGCCCTTGGTGGTGGGGAGAGTGAGAACCAAGGGAAACTGGGTGGTGAGGGCGGGAGCCGCCAGCGGAAGCGGAAGTTGGGACCGGAAGTGAGGTCCAAGGAAATGGGCGGGAGGAGAAACCTCTGTGCGATGTGGTGGAAGGAGACATTAGAGCATCACGTTGGTGAATTCTATGGGGAGTGACATCCAGAGATTTTGAGATAGATCCGAGATTGGGTGTGCCATTTTTCAGAGGAGAAGGAAGAGAGAGGCCTTTCCAGGATTTCAAGAGTCTGTTGAGGTCTCCTGATACGATCTGGTCTGGGGAGAACCCAAGAGGCTGGAGAGCTACCCTGACGGGCCGAATGGTTCTTTCTCAGGCTGGATGGCTGCTTTGACCGTAGAATGGCATGGCAATGAGGGACAGCGACCTCCGCGGGAGAACAAGGTGAAGGGAGGGGAATCACACAGGGTGAAAGTTCCGGACGGCAGAAATGTCTGGATGTGATTTGGAGAACAGCGGTCCGCAGTATGAGGGACCTCCCCGCTGCCTCGGGAGGCAGTCGGGCCGGCCCTCAGAAGCGTCTGCAGTCAAGCAGGTTCCAAGGCCCCGGGGCCGGCTCAGTGCAACGCCCCCCCTGGCCTCTCTCCAGGAACCCCTCTGCCCTCCTCTCCTTCGGGACCACTGTCCACCTCTGCCTGGCTGGTGGTCCTTTGTGCAGCCCTGACTGGCTTCTTCCTGACCCTTCTGTTTCTCTAGGGCGGACCCTCTCAGAGAGCAGATCCGGGCCTCTGGGGGACAGAGCCAACATCAGAGCCGGCGTCTGCGGGCGCGAAGTGCCTAACGCTTCAAAGTCAACAGAACCATGGAAGGTCAGAATAACAATGCCGACCATCAAAAGGCGTTAAAGCTGCTAAGGAGAGCCAGCCTCTGTTCGTGATGTGAGGCCACCTCTGTCGGCATGTGCAGAACAGCAGAGCATTTGTTCAGTGAGCGATGGACTGTCCTCAGATGGAGTTATTCCTGGAAGTAGATCCGACTGGATTAATGGGAACACGTGTCTTGGTTGGATTGCAGAGTAATCTGTTAACCTCTAAGATCGCCGGACTTGTAGGATGTGCCATGCCCCAGCGCCCTTACCGAGACATCCGAGACCTCTCGTGGCTTTCATCAGGGCCTCATGCGCTCGGTAAGTTTGACGAACTCCAGCCCTTCTTCTGACTCTCTTTTGCCAGCCTCCGGTGGTCCGGCCCGTCGGGTGGGGGCTTCTACCTCTGGTCCTGTCGGCTCCCGGATCCGGATGCCCTCCGGGTCATGGTCCCCCTGGGGTGCCCGGTGGAGCCACCGCGGGGACCTGGTGGTAGGAGGACCTGGGATAATTGGGGGGGGTGAAAGAAGAGTGAGGACTCCACTGGTGGTAGTATGGATCCGCAACACCCCCAAGATCGAGGACTGAGATGTCTCACACCCCTTACAGGGACTTGTTCCATGATGGAGCCTTCGTTCTCTCTGACAAGTAGACCGTGGGAGCCTCGAGACTCCGTGGGAAGAGTACCTTCCTCCTTGTACATCCTCATGAGAGTGACTCGGGGGCCTATGTCTGGAGTCCACGTGGGGGCTGTCAGAGGACCAAGTGGGAGTGATTCTGGGGGAGCAGTAACGGGGGGTAGAAGGCGGGCTGTGGAGCCAGAACCAGTGCAGAGGGAGCCAGACGACGGAGGAGCAACGGGCAGACTGAGACCCGGGGGGAGCGGGCTCCAACCCATGCATCAAGCCTGGGAGCTCAAGGGCCGCGAAGGAGGCAGGGCGGCGAAGCAGCCCTCGGATCCGGAAGCGAGCCGCCAGCAACTACACCCATGGCGATCCGAGGAGCACCCCTCCTCCGGCAAAAGGAGCCGACTCGGCAGAGATCGGGCGCTGTCCGGCCTGGCAGGGGGGAGTCCGCACTCGGACGGGGAGGGTCGGATCGATCCGGCACATCGGGCTTTTCGCCAGCCCCCCCCGGCCCAAGCCCGCTCAGGCTCCGGTGGTCCGAAACTCGGGCAGGTCGGATCCGGGCTCACCGGAGACAAACGGGACAAGCCTCTGAGGCTGGGCCAGGATGGAGGAGGAGGTGGAAAGAGCATGGACTTCATCTGTTGAAGCTCCCGGATCAACTCGGCCATCCGTCCCCATCTCATCTCAAGGAGGATGAAGGATCTCTCCTCGGCTACCGAGGAGCCTGGAGATCGGGTCTCTCTCCTGAGTGACTCGGTGAGCCTCCAGTCTCTCCTCGTCCTCCTCGGACTGAATCAGTACACCGGGCCGGAGAAGTGCTCGCCCGACGGGCCGGGCCGAGGAGGGGCGAGCCGACAGGGCAGGCGGCCGTCTCGGTCGCCCGGCTGTCTCCTCCTCCAGCCTTTAGTCTTATCAGAGTCCCTGGGAGAGCGGAGGGTGCTACAGGGGAACAAGGATAGCCACAAGGGGACTTCAAGGAGGCGGAGCCGAGAGCCTTGAGGGCAGCCAAGCCGAGCGGAGAAGAGCAGACCCTTCCGAGAAATGCAAGACTCCTGGGTTGAACCTGGACCCACCCTTTATGTGGTAACCCTGAACACTAGGGAACAAGGAGATGTAACACACCCTGGGGTGGGTGACCGTGTGGAGATCAGCCAGAGAGCTGATGAAAGTGAGAGATTAGAAAAAGATAGAATACACCCCACAAGCTATGTATCATAAAAACTAAAAACTAAAGTAAGTAACTTAAAAGACACACACCTACACACACACACACACGGGCTGAAAACAAAAAAAAATAATTTAATAATTTAAACTATTAATGAGGGAAACCTAATCTTTCACACAAAAATAAAAAAAACAAAAATTTTCTGTTTTACAGGTAAAAATACAAACACTTAGCTGCGAACAAAGAACCCAAATCCCAGTCACCAGCGCGGCAAACGAGATCTGAGGTCATGAATGAATATCCTACTTCAGATGATTTGTTTCCAGAAAGAGATCCAGTGTCTTCTCCTTAAGTCTGAGAGGCTCCCGGATGGCACTGGAGAAATACAAAGGAGCGGATCATCCATAATGCATGTATAATTCACAAAACAGGTCAGAAACGAATTTCAGATATTAAAATTTGCTCAAAACTATTTCTATTTCGCAAAACATGAAACAAGGCATACAAAAAACTCTAAACAATATTTGAATAAACTGATATATTACACACCGACAAAAATATTCAAATTACTGCAGAAAAAGTTTGAAATAAAGTCCGAATTGCATAAAACGAATAAAATAAGAGTAAACAACAGCATTTTCGCTAAGCACGTATTTTATGCATTAATTAAAGATATCCGAGTTATCAGGAGAGTATAAAGTGTTTGCATGTTTGTGCTGCATTACAGTAAAGTTATTTCACAAAATACAGCTATTACAGAGCATATTTCACAAAGTACAGTATTTCAAAGGGTTTATTGTATATCTGAATGCTATTACAAGTTCACAGAAGAGTTTTTGTGTACACAATTACAGGGGCCATATTTTCAGTGCATTTGTGCATACTTTCTGGGCATTGCAGAGGGATTTCGAAAACCCAGTGTACTTGTGTTTGACAATAATATTGCAGAGAACTGGAGAGTGTTTGAGCAAGAATACGATATTTTATACAGGCTGAATTTTCTGATAAAGAAGACCGCACAAAGGCATTTATTCTGCTTAAATTAGCTGAGTCAGAAGTCATTGAAAGGGAACATTCATTTGTGTATGCACCTGCTGTCTATACAGGAAAGAGGGAAAACAGTCATATTGCTGTACTGGCTGAGTCAAGGAAGGACCCTGACTGCTTAAAATGTAAATTTAGAGAAATGTGTAACCCCCAGACAAATGTTAGAATGGAAAGGCACTTATTTTATACAAGGGATCAAAAGCCTGGTGAAACTTTTACAGCATATATAAATGACTTGAGAAACAAGGCTAAAACTTGCAGATTTGGTGATTTAAGGGATGAGTTGATAAAGGACAGACTTGTGTGTGGTATTAAAGATGATGATGTGAGATTTTGCTTTGTGACAGTGATTTAACTTAGAATAAGGCCATTGAGATTTGTCAGATATATGAGCTCACAGAAAAGCATACAAATTATGCTTACAAATGAGTAGGTCTAGAAGGCACAGTGGCAAAGCAAATGTTGATAGTACGCAGCATGTGGTTAAAAGAAACAGGTCCAAGTACATGGCAGCAACTGTAGCCCCTGCAACACTCACTGGTAAACCACAGAGATTTCCAGCAAATTCCATAGTTCACACAGTCTCAGTGAAGCATAACAGTGAGGCAGCAAACAGGTATAACAGTGAGGGCACGTGCTTAACCAGTTTCAGTGCTGGTTGTTGTTGTGTCTTTCGGCTTTTCCCGGTTAGGGGTCGCCACAGCGGAACTCCGGTCTGCTAGTAATTGTGTGGAAATCATGAATCTAAAAGGGAGAAATGTTTAGCTTTTGGTCAGCAATCCCACAGATGCAGTAAATAAAAACTAAATGAAAACTCCAGCCAAGCTAGAACTTCCAATGAGTGGCCTCCCAAACCTCCTGTGACAGAGGCACATGGGGTATATGCAAATGACCCTTATGAACATCAGGTGTTTCAGCTATATATGCAAATAACCCTTATGAACATCAGGTGTTGGTCTTTCAGTGTGACCTTCTCACTCTTTGTTTTAATTTGTTAGTTTTGCAGTCACCCTAATGATAATGGACATCAGCTGGGTATATCAACCTTGTGTTTCTTATGCTTAGTCAAGCACTCTGCTTGTGCTATGCTGATGAGGTTATAAGACCGAAATATGCATATCCACAGCTAGTGGGGTTTGGCTTTATTGGCCTGAAATTGTCCATTAAAATGACTTCAAATGTAAAAGTCATGGGCAATCAGAATTGCCATATAGCTGAAACACCTGATGTTCATAAGGGTCATTTGCATATATCCCATGTGCTTCTGTCACAAGAAATTTGGGAGGTCACTCATTGGATGTTCTAGCTTGGCTGGAGTTTTCATTTAGTTTTTACTGATTGTTTTTTCAGTGTGACCTGCTCACTCTGTTTTAATATGTTAGTTGGGATATTTTGCAGTCACCCTGATGATAACGGTCATCAGCTGGGTATAACAACCCTGTGTTTCTTATGCTTAGTCAAGCACTCTGGTTGTGCTATGTGACGAGGTCATAACAAGGCTGAAATATGCATATCCATAGCTAGTGGGGTTTGGCTTTATTGGCCTGAAATTGTCCATTCAAACGTAAAAGTCATGGGCAATCAGAATCGCCATATAGCTGAAACACCTGATGTTCATAAGGGTCATTTGCATATATCCCATCTGCCTCTGTCACAGGAGGTTTGGGAGGTCACTCACTGGAAGTTCTAGCTTGGCTGGAGTTTTCATTTAGTTTTTACTGATTAGTTTTTCAGTGTGACCTTCTCACTCTTTGTTTTAAACAGATGCAATAAATGGAATCATTTCAAAAGTTGTTTAAATCAAAAGGCCCACATTCTTTTATTAAAAGGGAACATTTCAAGAAACAAGTCGATCAATTAGAGAGCTGCAACCCTACTCTTTATGTTGATGGTGTGCCAGTGCTTCATTAAACAGTTAATGCAGTACACTTAAGGGCAAAGAATGAAGTGTTTTGTACTGTTCGGATAAATGGCAGATCCACAGAGCTCAAAGTTGATGCAGGTTCCAAGTGCAATGTTATTGTCAGCAGAAACATTTGCTAGTGTGTGTCATGGTGAAAGGCTTGATTTGGCAAGGTGTGCGAAGCTTGTTGCTTATGGGGGTGAAGAAATTCAAACTGAAGGTTGTAGTGCTTTCATGTTACTCTGCTGGGAGAAGCTATGACTTCTTTATGTGGTAAAGAGGCACATCCAGTCATTATTAGGGCTCAGAGACAGTTTGAAAATAGGACTGCTTTCATTTAATAAGGAAATCCATCAAGTTAGCTTGGGAGACCCCTACTCTAATTTCATTCAGTACATTTTTTCTACTTATGCTGATTTCTTTGAAGACAAACTAAGGAAGCTTTCAGTTGTGCAATCCATGAAGTTAGAGCCAGATGTCAGTCCAGTTGTTAGGTCAGCTCAAAAAGTTCCAGTAGCCATGCAGAGCAGAGTCAAAGCTGAGCTAGATAAAATTATGTGACAAGGTGTGATTTGTCCAGTTGCAGAACCAACTGAATGGATATCTCCCATGGTGGTAGCTTACAAGAAAAGCTCAGATGACATCAGAATATGTATTGATCCACAAGATTTGAACAAAGCAGTAAAAAGACCTCATGCACACAGTCAAAGAAGTCACAGCTCTGATGCCAAATGCCACTTTTTTTCTGTCTTAGCTGCAAAGAGTTCATTTTAGCAAATGCAGCTTGACAAGAAATCCTCATTGCTCACTATTTTCAGTACTCCATTTTGCAGGTACAGATTTTTGAGAATGCCATTTGGGATAAATTCTGCAAGTGAAGTCTTTCAAGGTGCAATGGAGCAACTTTTTGCTGGGTATTCTTGTGCTATTATAGTAGACGACATACTAGTAGGAGGTAAAGGTGAAGTTGAGCATGACAGAAACCTCAGAAAATTTCTAGAAAGAGCACACCAAGTGAATTTTAAGCTCAATCCATAGAATGCAAATTCAGGCTACAACAGCTTACTCATGTTGGTCATTTATTTACCAGTTCAGGCCTACGACCAGACCATTTAAAGCAAACAGCCATTCTCAAGATGCCAGCTGCTTATAATGTTCAAGCCCTGCAATGTTTTCTTGGAATGGTTAACTATCTAGGCAAGTTCATTCCAGACTTAAGCCAACTTTCAGCAGCTCTTACAGAGCTGACATGTAGAGATGTATCCTGGTCTTGGTTACAGCAACACCAAAGAGCATTTGATGTCCTGAAACAGAAAATTGCTAGTCTACCAACTCTCAGAAACTATGGTGTTCACAAGCCAGTTTCTCTTTCATGTGACGCTTTGAAATTTGGTGTTGGTGCAGTCTTTCTATGAGAGGGGGTCAACCTGTTGCCTATGCATTGAGAACTCTACCTAAACAGAAATGCAGTATGCTCAGATAGAGAAAAACCTTTTGGCAATTGTGTTCTTGTGTTTTAAGTTCCACAATTATGTTTATGGTACACCTATCTAGATCGAAACAGACCACCAACCTCTAGTCATTATCTTAACTCATTCCCTCGAGTACAACTCTTTTGAGTGTGTACCTTTAACTCCTAGTGGGTGTGGCCTGAACCTTTAAAAATTAAGTTATCACCTTACAATTCTGAAAATACTCATTGACAGAGGTCAGATGTCAATACAATTGTGTTTGCCAACATGTATGCTTCAAGATAAAATATTCTGATACCTTGTATGTAGCATGACTTTGGAATTATTAATGCAATATGAAAGCCAATCTGTTGAAGAAGCGATTAACACAGAAGTTCTACTATGATAAGACCAGCAAGCCGCTCAATCCATTACGAAAAGTGGTAAGGATGCAAATATCAAAAGGTTATGATCGGATTGGTGTTGTGAAGAATATTTGCCCAGAGCCGAGATTGTACATTATGGAATCACAAGGAGCAGAGTTTAGGCAGAATCAGAAACATTTGAGATCAGTTTCTGAGCCTATACCACAGCACATAGCCTGAGAGAAAGACTCTCTATCTCATGAGTTGACTGGTGTTCCAATTCCAGACGAAGTTCCAGAGAATATTCTCATTCCTGTGGCAAATCCTGAAGTTTCTGATATGAGTTGTTCACCGAAAACTGCCCCTGTTGCTAAATTCAGTCCAGATTATTATGTTGCAAGATCCGGTCGTATCTCTAGACCATGTAACAGATACACAGCAACTTGGACATAGATATTGTGTTTGCTTTTAATCTCTATAATAATGCATGTCTAACTCTAATGTTGTTTTTACTAAGGACAATCTTTTTAAGAGGGAGGATGTAGATCAATGTGTGTGCATGTATCTTTAAGAGGCTATCCAAGGGCTTGCACAAGTGTATAAATATTGAGTACATGTGAGCCTGACTGTCATTTTGTAGTAAGCTGTTGAGAGGTAAGCATGTATGCATATTAGATCTGTCTGTTTGTTCATCAGTTTGTTCATATTTTATAATGCTCTTATCCATCCTGATGTGTTTCTATGTATTAAAGTGCCTAAACGAAATACCCTGCCTGCTTGTCATCTATGTTAGAGAGGGACGAGTGACAGACAAAGGAGATACAATTGGTTTACGATTTGCCCAGTGTAACTTTAGAAACTGACTTTCCCTATCTGTCAGGTGAGAAGGGTAGAAACAACTGGTCAGTTTTATGAAAATCTTTAGTTCTATGAAGATAAAACTGAAGTTGTCTACATACATCTAATAGATGGAAAATCTATTGTCTCTTGTTTGAAAAATTTAGGAAAAAAAAAAAACGGGAGGTTAATGACCTGGTTGATATTAGACTCAGAGGCTACCTTAGATAAAAAAGAAGGGTTGGTCCGTAAGAAAACATTGTTTTGTGGAAACACAGGTAAGGAGATTTGGAAGATAGAACCTGGAGTTTGGATACTCACGTAGCAGATGTAATACAGACCAAAAAAATGGTCTTCCAAGACAAAAACTTGAAGACTGACCTGGCTGAGGGTTCGAAGGGGTCTTGGGTCAGAGCTTGAAGCAAAATAGTTAAATCCCAAGGAAAAGTAGGATACTTTAGTGGAGGTCTAAGTAAAACAAAGTTCTGTTGAAAAAGGCTTTGCATAATTTAGAGAAAGTTAAGGAAGAATTATTTTCACCTAGATGGAAGTTTGAAATGGCAGCCAACTGGACCTTAACAGTAGAAAGGCTAGCCCCTTTATTGAAAACTGAAACTAAAAATTAAAGTACCACTGGTATGGGGGCAGAAAAGGGGGTCCAGATCCTTCTTAAGACCCTAAAACACAAATCTCTTCCATTTACATTTATAAATCTTTCTAGTAGAAGGTTTTTGAGAGAACAAAATATGATGACTGGGGAGGACAGCCTGGGCTGTCTAACAATCAGTGGAACTAGAGAACCATGCAGTCAGTCTGAGTCCTGCTAAGTCCATATGAGTCATTCCTGTCGGGTCTGGATTGGGATCCAGTATCCAGGGAGGATGCAGAAGATGAAGACAGAGGAAGTGGATCCAAATTTGATGAAGACAAAAGGGTGCAATAAGGACAACTGTGCTCTTTCACTGGTGCGTTTTCTGTAGGAATTTGAAAATGAGAGGTAATGGGGGGTAAGCTTAAAGAGGACCAGAGGGCCAATCATAGACTTCCATTTGGAGGGATCAGGGCAAAGAACCTGCTGCACTTGTTATTCAGGGGAAAAGTGAAAAAGCTGCAGCATGAGTGGCCCCCATCAATGGAAAATTCTCTCCATCACTTTGACATTGAGACCACTCATGAGTCATCAGAATGGACCTGCTTAGTTTGTCTGCAATCATGTGTGCTTTCCCATTGCCACTCTCTCAATGCTTCTTGACATAATGGGTAAGCTCTGGTTTCTCCCACTTTGTTGATGTACCAGACTACAGACATATTGTCCATCTGAACAGCAATCAACCCACAGTGGAGAGTGTCTTGAAATTCTGCAGTGCTAGGAGGATTGCTGTCATTTCCAGGACACTATGCGTCTTGCCCTCTTCTGGGAACCATATATCTTACACTGTCTTTCACAAGTAGTGCCTCAACCCCAGTTGAGAGGTGTCCATGGTCACCGTGGCTGTGGGCAGGGGGTGAACAAATGGTTGGCCTTGGGAAACATCATCCAAGTGAAGCCACTGAAGAAGATATATTTTGCAAACTTGTGTGATCTTGACTTGAGCAGATATAGGCTGCTAAAGAATAGACCACTATACCAACAGGGTCCACTGCAGAATTCACATGTGAACCTTGGTTAAAGGAACTAGGGTAACAGCTGCTACCATGGAGCCCAAGGCTTGTAAGCTTAGTTGTGCTGGAAGAGAGGAATGCAAGATTACTTTCTTGACATGGGATTCAAGTGTCTGGATTCATGCTACAGGAATAGAGGCTATCTGACTGACTGTCTAGACAAGCACCTATAAACTCCAGACTCTGTGCAGGTGTGAGCTGTGATTTTCTGTAACTGACTGTGATGCCTAGATGAAGACACACAGCTGGAGTAAGTAGTCCCTTGCCTATAGGAGTAGATGCCTGGTTGGGAAAGTTAGGAAGCAGTTGTCTAGGTAAGGAAAAGCTTGGAATTCCAGCAGTCTCAAGTGAGCTGCTACTACTGCCATACATTTATTTGGGGAATGCCCTGAGGGCTGTAATGAGACCAAAGGTCAGTGCTCTGAACTGGTAATGACTGGTTACCAGCCAGAAGTGCAGATGACCTCTAGAGCTCCTGTTCAGTTGATGTGGAAGTACACATCCTGAAGATCTACTGAGCACATCCAATTGTCCTTTCACAATAGAGGCAAAATGGACTGAACTGTGACAGTCCAGAACATTGAATATTTCATGAACTGGTTTAGTTTGCTGAGATCCAGAATGGGTCTGAAGTCCCGTCTTCTTCTGGCAGTACGAAGAATCTTAAATTCCTGGATCCCACCTAGTCTGGGGGGATGACTTTTTCTGAGCAGGTTTTCTATTTTTAATGCTGCCATCTTCCTCTGACTGGGTGGAACACTGCGGATTCTTTTCATTCTTGCAGGGGGGATTTCGAAAAATGGTATGATACAACCTCTGGATATAATTCTCTGCACCCGGTATTCCTTTTTTATGTATAGCAAGGCTTTTTGGTGTGGAGACAAATGCCCCTGACTGCCTGCAGAGGGCAACAGTCAGGCCATATTTCTGGAGCACTAGTAGAGTTTGTCCAAGAAAGAATACCGGAAACAAAGTTATGTTCTCACCATAATGTTCCATGTGTGTTGTCAATCTTCATTCATTCATGACTGATGGGTTTTGGGTCCGCCCTCGGAACCGACTCGACCGATATAAGAATCTCAAACCAGCCTAAAACTCTCAAGCTAAGGTTTCCCGTATTGCACCTCTCCTTATCTCCTCAGACAGAGTTTGCCCATAAGAATGAAAAAGCGGAGGCTGTGTCTGAGCAAATGCCCTAACAAGCAATCAGGACCAATCCTGAATCTCCATGAGCCTTTGAAGGGGGTAGCGGGGTGGGATGTCATGAATGAATGAAGATAGACAACACAGATGAACATTATGGTAAGAACATAACTTTTTTATCTGATGTTGTTAATCTTCATTCATTCAAGACTGATGGGACAGAGTCCCTAGCTACTTTATGTTCTGGGAGGCCCTAAGAAAGGATATTTCTGAGCAGTATTGAGACAAAGGATGCTCTCCCCCTGGAGACCATGTCCAATTTGTAATGGGTAATACAGGTATAAGGGGTAGCCCATATAGCTGCTGCACAAATGTCATCCATGGAGGCTCTAGAATGAAAGGCCACCGAAGTGGAAACTGACCTGGTAGAGTGAGCCTTGATTTTAGTTGAGAGACTCATTTTATTTTGATGATGAACAAAAGTGATACAATCTCTCAACCATTTCGACAAGGTGACTTTGGAAACTGGGTTGCCTAGTCGAGGACCTGAAAAGGACAGGAACATTTGGTCTGATTTTCTGAAGGATTTCATTTTGTCCAAATAAAAACGTAATTGTCTCTGTGCATCCAACAAATGCAAACAATATTCCCCTTTGTTTGAAAAATTTGGGAAGACAACTGGCAGGTCAATGGATTGGTTAATACTGAAGTCTGATACAACTTTGGGTAGAAAGGAGGGGTTAGTCCGAAGGGATACTCTCTCTCTGTGAAAAACTATGTAAGGGTGCTTTACACACAAGGCCTGTAATTCTGATATTCTCCTGGCTGATGTGATGGCTACCAGGAATGAATCTTCCAAGACAAAAATTTTATATCACAAGTGGCAGCTGACTCAAAGAGTCGACGAGTCAAGGTTTGTAGGACTAGTGCCAAATTCCAAGGTTTAATGGGCTCTTTAAAATGTGGCTTCAAATGCATGACTCCTTTTAAGAAGGTTTTGCAGAGACAGTGAGATATCAAAGAGAAATCTTAGAAACCATTATAGAAATTAGAGATAGCTGCTAAATGGACTCTAATAGTAGAAGCTGAAGGTCCTGAATGGAGTAAGGTTAACAAATACTCCAGCAATGTATTAATCGGAGCTGAAAAGGGGTCAAGTAATTTTCCTAGAGACGACAACACAAATCTGTTCCACATACTATAATGAAATTTTCTGGTGGACGGTTTATGGGATGCTAGAAGTATTTTCTGTATGGGGGAATATACATTATTTTGCCTGGCAATTACTGGAAGTGGAGGTACCAAGCAGTCAGCTTGTGGCTCGATAGGTTTGGATGGACCAAACCCTGTGGATATGACAGTAATCCTGAAGTCGGATCCTGAGTCCACAGGCGGTGAACTAGATGAGTCCAAAGGAAGGGAAACCAGACTTGGCAATGCCAATAGGGAGCAATGAGGATTACTTTGCTTCTCAACCAATGTGCTTTCTTTAGAAATAGTGGAATCATAGGAAATGGAGGGAAGGCATAAAGCAGTCCTGGGGACCAATTGTGTACAACAGTGTCCCTTGGGGACTCCCCTAAGACAAGATTAGGGCAAAGTAGCTGCTGCATTTGTGGTTGATGGGAGATGCAAATAGATCGAAGCAAGGCTGACCCCAGTGATGAAAAATCTTCAATGCTACTTTGGGATTGAAAGACCACTCGTGAGGCAGGAGAATGTACCTGCTCACTTTGTCCACAATCATGTTGGTGTTCCTGGGAATATGCATTGCTAATAAAAAGCAGTCGGAAGCTATCGCCCATTGCCATACTCTCATGGCTTCCTGACATAACGGGTAGGACCTGGTTCCCCTTTGTTTGTTGATTGACCAGATGACCGACATGTTGTTCAAATGGACAGCAATTGTCCCTGACAGGAGGGCAGACTGGAATGCTTGCAATGCTAGAAGTGCTGCCCTCAGTTCTAGGATGTTGATATGCAAATTGCCCTCTAAGGGGGACCAAGTGCCTTGGACTGTCTTTATATGAAAATGCCCCCCCCCCACATCAGGGAAGCATCCATGGTCACTACGGCCTTGGGCTGAGGGGGTGAAAAGGGGTGACACCATAACTCCTCTTCTGGCTTCATCCACCAATTTAGATCCTGCTTGTATCGATTCATTATGCGGATTGGACAAGACATGAGGTGTGTCAACAGAGACCACTGTGACACTAGGAGCCATTGTAGTAGCCTCATATGGAGTCTGGCTAAGGGAACGATGGTGATTGTTGCTGCCATTGACTCTAGCAGTTGATGCACTAAACGAGCTGGGACTTTGTCCTGAGAGTATCACCCTGATTTGAGATCTTAGCCTCTGTAGTCTGTAATGAGGAACAGCGACAAGACAGGACCTTGTGTCAAATGTTGCTCCTATGAATTTTAAGGTCTATATTATGTGATCGAAAAGTCAGTTCATCGAACAGCATTTTACAGCGAAAATGCCATTTGGCAAACTGTTGTAGTGAGATTGTGGTACAGTGAAGATCGGAATATTTGCACTTTCTTCACTATAGTGCGATCTTGGAGTTGGTATATATAATTAGCGGGGGGTGTGGGGGTGCAGCCCCACCCCACAATAGCAAGTTAGAGGTCCGGCATTTTTGGCCTTTAGGTTGTTTGATATTTAGACTATTCAGTGTTCTAATGTACACCCTAAATTTTAGGCATTAAGAAGGTTTAGTTTTGACTTTTCTTTGTTGAGATACCCAAGAGCCGTGCTACCTGTAGGGTGTAGTGCACGGCAAGAAGTAGTAGATGCTTGGTGGGGCGGTAAGGAGCCAATCTTCTAAATATGGAAACATCTGGATTCCTTGCAGGCTCAAGTGAGCTGTTACTACTACTGGTGAACACTCTGGGGGTTGTGGAGAGACCAAAGGGCAGCACTCAGGATTGGTAATGAATGGTTCCCAGTCGGAAGCTGAGATATCTCCTGGAGTGTTTGTCCAATTTTACATGGTAATACACATCCAGGAGGTCTACTGAGCACATCCAATCATCTTTTTCCAGAAATGGAAGGATAGACTGAACCATGGCCATCTGGAATTTGGTCTGTTTGACGAACTTGTTTAGGCTGCTGAGGTCTAAAATTGGCCACCAGTCCTCTGTCTTTTTTGGCACTAAAATAAGCCTTGAGTAAAATCCGAATTCTACTTGGTCTGGTAGGACTGTTTGGATGACTCTTTTTCGAGCAGCTTTTGAATTTCTTACACTGCTGCATTCCTCTGACTGGGTGGAACGTCGGGGAACTGCCTTTGTGGTCTTGGGTAAAGGTTGAAGGGAATGTGGTAACCCTCTGGTAATTATCGTCTGCACCCAAGTAAGTGGTGAAAAACAGAATCGTCCCTCAACTGCTTCCAGAGGTAAGCAATCGGGCCACCCTTCAGAAGCGCTGGTAGGGCTGCCCGGAAAAGGAATCTCTGGAGCCCTGGTTACGTGACCCCCTCTGCCATAGGGGGGCATCTTCCTTCTGAGTTTCCCCCTCTGCCCAAGGTGGGAAAACTCACGTGTATCACGAAAAGGCCTTTGGGATTTCCAGAACCACATCTTTCCACTCCTCTGATTCCTGTTGTAGGATCGTTGGGGAGTGGAAAAACATATGCCCACAGCAGACAGGGTCTTGTGTCCTTTTCACACCTAGCTAACATGTCTTTAACTTTTGGACCAAATAGGGAGGAAGCGTCAATGGAAGCGTTGTTGAAGGACGACTTGAAGGGGGTCCACAAAGTCACACAAGTGCATCAAGGCATGATGTCTCAAGACAATGCCTGAACCGGCTGCTCTGGCCATCCCTTTGGTTGTATGCGCAATCAACTGCATGGACGAATTAGATATTGACTCCAGGGTGGCAAGCTGGTAGGCAACTTTGTCACGTACCTCAGACACTGCCCCTGCCAGGGTTCCTGAAAAGTTCTGTGATCAGGTCCCTTTGAAGACAGGTGAAATGTGCCAGGTAATTCAATGACCGAATGGCAAAGGTCGATGAAGCGTACACCCGCATCCCTAATCTGTCCAATGTCCGAGACTCTCTTTGGAGGATGGACAGCAGAACTCTCCTCTGTGAGTTCTGTCTTTGTGGTTGCTGCCACCACAGCATCTACTGCCAAGCCTTTGGACAAGTGAGGGTGATCCTCTGTGGGGAAGAGTATTTTGTCTGGTCTAAGGGGCCTTCCAAGCTTGCTGCACGATGAGGTTGACCAACTCACCTGCAGGTGGGGCCATCCTGGAAGTAGAGGGTTGGGCATAGAAAGCTTGCAAGAATACAGATTCCTCAGAAGAAGGATCGGTGGGGTTCCAGTCACTCCTTTGTTTCAATATCTCTAGTATGTCTCCAAAGGAGACATCTTCAGGGGGTGACTGTGGGGACCCTTCCCCCTCATCATAATCTGTATCTTTGGTGAGAGATTCCATAAGAAAATCGACGTGCTTCCTCTTGCATGATCTCTTGTGGGGTGGCTCATCGGGGGAAGGTCTGAAGAGGACTCCGAAAAGAGGGTACCCTGCGGTAGGGTATCTTGCTGTTCCCATGCCTATTGCACCGGTATAGTGGACTGTATCAGCTGCGATCCAGACATTTTTATATATGTATATATATATATATATATATATATATATATATATACACACACACACACACACACACATATATATATATATATATATATACACACACACATATATATATATATATATATATATATATATACACACACACACACACACACACACATATATATATATATATATATATATATATATATGTGTGTGTGTGTGTGTGTGTGTGGCTTTCCGGCGGAGAAGGAGCCAACTGTGAGCCTGCTGAGGTGAGTGCTCTCTCCATAACCTAGAAGGCAGGCCTGCCTGAAGAGTGATGGGAACCCAGAAACGAGAAAGACAACCTCAGAACTGGGGTCACACCCCGCTCCGACAAGCCCAGCTCCAGGTAAGGAGTCGAGAGAGGACTTGGAGCTGTCAAAACAACAGGAACCATAGATGGCACCGTAAAAAAAATTGGTGCTGTACTAGGGCTCATGCTGCCAACAGACTAGTCACGGTCCTGTGGGTGGGTCGGCTTCCAACTGAGCCATGGACCACAGCGTCGGTTCTGGAACCACAGTGAAATCCAGCAGTGGAACCGAAGAAGCTGACACTGGGATGGGCATCAGCATCGCCACCTCCAAGACCTGTTCGGTTGAAGGAGGAATATAGGTTGGAGTCTATGGAGAAAAACCCTCGGCTCCAGGTGAGAGTGAGGTTCTGGATGAGTTAGGATGTTTCTGGCCGTTAGGAGATGATCCACAAGTCTCACTACATCAAGCTCCAAATGGCTCCTGGTGGAACGGGTAGACATCCACGATGGAGATTCTGGCTGGTCAAGAAAAGGACTAAGCTGTTGTCCAACACAGGGGTCAGTGGAGGGGGAGAATCAGGTCCTGACTAGTGTCTCGACCCTTTGGCACTGAGGTCGAATGACCTGAAAGTTGTGATGGGTGGGAGTGACCAATTTTGAGGGAGAAACTATTTTTGGTGCTGAGAGGGTCTGTGGTACCATGGAAGGGGTCAGTACCAAGGCAAGTGTTGCAACAGTCGGTTCCATAGTCAAAGAAGGCACCATGGAGGGAGTTTTAGGCTCTGGCACTGAGATAGTTGTCAGTGTCAATTTGGCAGTTTTGTCTTAGGTTCGGTATGAGCCGGGGTCTTAGAAGTTTTCGGTTTGTGTGACTGAGGAGACGTTGGAATGAATGACTCCTCTTTTCTGTCTTTTTCTTAGGAATTGTTGATCCCTCCACCTCAGATAAAGCCTCTGAGAAAGGGGTTTTTAGCAGACCTTTTAAAATTAGTTTATTTTTATGCTCTGCTAAGGTGCGGGCACTAAAGTCTTTACAGAGCTCGCACACAGGTTGAGCCTGCAAGTGTGGTACTCTTAGGCAGTACATGCAGGAGATATCCATTAGAATTTGGCATCTTCCTGCCACATTTGTTGCACTGCTTAAAACCAGTGGTGCCTTTTTTGTCAGCCATTGTCAACAACTACAAAAGTAATAGCAATTAGAAAAACAATAAGAAATCCAAACAGTAAGAAATCCTATCAGAGCACACACACACACACACACACACACATGTATTACCAACAGTGGTATCAAAGATATACCCAAGAGGGTAAAGAATGAAGCAGGAATACCAACGATGGTATTAAGATTACCAAGAGGTAAGTGGAAGGGAGCGGCCAATACCAGCAATGGTACAAAGAGATACCAACCAGATAATTAAGGGACGAAAGCACTCACACATAAAGGGAACTATATAACTATAGAAATGACTAACAAATTAGAGATTTTAGAGAAAAATTAAATGTGAAAATTTTTAAAGATTTGAAAAATTGTAGCACTTAGCATGACAGCAGGCCTCACACATCTTGAATCTCTATGCTGCAAAAGAGATCTGGGGAGATAAGGAGAGGGGCACTATGGGAAACCTTAGCACAAGAGGTTTTGGCTGGAGTGAGCTTGCTATGTTGGCCGAGTCGGTTCCGAGGACAGAACCGAAACCTATCAGTCTTGAATGAATGAAGATTGACAGCATCAGATCCATAGTTCTGCTGCCTCCTCTGCCATGGGGACATCATCTTCCATTAGAGTTCCCCACTCTGCCCCTGGGAGAACTATTTCCTCATGGGAGAACTATTTCCTCAAGAGTCTTGGAAATTATCCTGGGAGTTACCAAACCACACCTTTGTACCTCCACAAGGACACAAGGAAAAGGGCCTTTGAGGGGTAGTACAACGTATCCATGCAGCAGAAAAGGTTTTTCTTTCTTACTCACATCTGAGACCATGACGTTTATTTTCGGGCCAAATAAAAAGATCTATCAAATTGAGCACTGATGAAATAAGACTTGAAGGGCTCCACAAAGTTGCATTGATGCATCCAGGCATGCTCTCCTCTCACCTCATGAGAAATCAGCTTCATGGACGTGTTTGTTACAGATTGAAGGGTAGCCAGTTGCGAAAAGACACTATTCTGGTCCTCTGCAAACACAGACCCAGAAAGAGATTTGGAGAGTTCCTTAGTCAAGTCTCTTTGCAGTCTTGTGAAATGTGCCAAGTAACTGAACAACTTTAAGGCAAAGGTCGCTGAAGCATAAACATACTGAATCTATCCAAGGCCCTGAATTCCCTGTTAGGGTGATGGACAGAAAAGCTCTGCAAGCTCTTTCTTCGTGGCTACTGCCACAACCATGGCATAACTGGGACCACATTGTTCCAGTGTGTCCTGTCCTTGTGGGGGCTAGCAATTTATCTGGATACTTAAGGATGGCTCCACAGTATCTGGTTCCTTCTATTCCCAGCAAGAAGCAATGTCTATAGGTTCATCAGCCAGGGATGACACCAAAGACTTAGCCAGGTCAGACCTGAAAGCCTCCAGGAATATTAACTCACCTTGGGAAGGTGTGCCAGATGACCAATCACCTTTTTGTTTTAGGAATTCAAGGATGTCTCCAAAGGAGATGTTCAGGTGGAGATCTGGGGGACCCTTCCCCTTCATCAAAATCTGTGTCCTCTGCAAGAGAAGCCTGAGGGGAATTGAAGTGCCTCCTTTTACCCATTCTCTTCTGAGGGACTTCATCAGTGGGATGGTCTGGTGAGGTATCAAGAAGTATTAGGAAGTCCTGACAGACTGACCGGAGACTTGAATGGGCTGGCTGTCAAATGGAATGGAAGATCAAGGCTCACAGCAAAGACTTGAAGGTGGTACACTGATCTGATTTGATGGGGTAGGATGTCCTTTCTCTAGGTAAATAGAAAGTCCTCTCGAAGACAGAGTGCCTAGGGGAGACTGAAGATAGAGGTAACAGAGCCGATGTTTCATGCAGTGCCAGTCCTTGAAACCCTGTAAGCACTCCATCTATTGATGTAGTCAGACCAGAGCTGTCCAGAGCCGAAGCTCCAAAGTGCAAGTATGGCTCAGACAACTTTGGGGTTGACTCTGGTCCCCCCGGATCTGACACTGACACTTTGGCAATGAAAGACTTGGGGCCGGATGAAGAATGAACTGTCCTCAGATCCAATGAGGACATTCTTAGGGATCTCAGATCCAAGGGCTCCAAAACAGCAGGTCAGATTAGAGGGGGACACTAAAGAGGGACAAGTCACAAGCAGGCTCATGGATCTGATAACAGATGGAGCCAGAATTACCCTCATCTGAATCTGAACTCTGAGGAATTTCAACATCCTGTCCACTTCAGCCTCGAACAAACTCCTGGAAGACCTGAGTGAGGAGCTAGGTGGCCTTGAGTGCTTGTAAGGAGACTCCTGCAATAAGGGAGAAGGGAGTCTAGAAGGTATGGCATCTGGTAAAAGAAGAGGTGACCAGATCCAAGATGATTTTGATTTTGGACCAGTAGGATCCAAAGTCATTGGTTGCAACTTTGACACTTTTGGAGGTGGCTCTGAGGAAGAAGCTGAAGATACTGTAGGATCTAGATATCTCTTTCTTGACTTTGTCCTTAGGAGCCAAGTCAGGCTTCCCTTTGTCAGATTTTTATGAGGGGGTTTGAGTCTCAGCTGAAACAGAGGAGGAAGAAGACTCTTCAAAACAAGTTACGTTTGTCTGCGAGTGTCCTACAACTTGAAGCTGTCACCAATTGTACAATCTACATCTAAACTGGCAGAGCCCAAACAATAAATGCATTCCCTGTGGGCATCTGAATTAGGTATTTTGTGCTCACGAGTGATGCATTTCTTGAAGCCAGTTGGCTTTTCAGCCATCCTAGAGGAACTAAAGAAAGGAAAGGTCCAAAACAAATAACCAAAATATAATACCTTTCACTAAGGTAAGAAAGACTACCAACAATGGTGGTCAAAAATACCATAAAAAGGGTAGGAAGAGTCAAAGAGAGAAAATAAAAACAAAGCACCAACAATGGTACTCGACAGAAATACGCAGGTCTTGGTAAAAGTGACAAGGAGTTGAATAAAGGAAGAAAATTACTGGAATAAGGGGAAAATTGACAGAAATTCAGTGGACAGCCTACTGATAGAAACATTTGAAGATCTCACTGTTTTAACCCAGAAAATGCACCAATAGCTTGAGAGTAAGAGGATCTTGTTTGTAGCGATATGGCAGAAAACAAGATCTGGGGTATGTTATGCTTGCAGGGAATTATGGGTAAAGGAATAGCTCAATAGTTTGGATCTGAGGATCTGGAAGAAGCAGCTGACTCAGATTCAAGACCCATCAGTTGAGGAATAAATGAAAATGACATCAGATCTCTGAGATTCCAAGTTAATTGTTTTTTTTTTTTTGGAATCTCAGTTGGGGTCTGAAGTTTTGGGTCTTGCAAATGTAACAGACAGCACAAAGTTTATGTTCAATTCTGGCTAAAAGAGTTGCTTTTTACCTGTCAAGTAAGTTGATCTCCTATATAGCAAAATCTTTTAGGCAATTCAGAAGCCTTCCATGTTTGGCATCAAGATAATTGCTCTTGGGTTCACAAATACCCCTACTGCAGTAATTTTGGGCATTACTAACTTCCACCCAACTGGAGATGAGTTGAGAATTTTCAATGCTTCCATAGCTGTCTTTTAGCATACATAGCATAGTTTGGATATGGTGCATATTTTGATTCACAGAGTGACAGACCATTTTGCTGACTTTCAAACTAAATGGTAAAATGCAGGAGAAGGCCCTCACAGTCCACAATGCAAGAGGTTTATCTAACACCCTCTGAGATGGCATAACCTCAGAAGACATTTTCAAAATTCATGAAATGGTCTGTCAATTTATAAGAAATGAAAAAAAAGTATGGTTAGCCATCTTCCCCTTTCAGTAAGTGGTTCATTCAAGGAACTAAGCTGTGCTAGGTATATCTTGTAATTAAGGGAAAATACATGGCCTGCAGTGGCAGAAGATTGTTTTAATTTTTGCATTACTATGTTTCTGAGTGTGTGTGTGTGTGTGTGTGTGTGTGTGTGTGTGTGTGTGTGTATATATATATATATATATATATATATATATATATATATATACACACACACACACACACACACACACACACACATATATATATATATATACACACACACATACAAATACATATACACACACACACACACACACACACATATATATATATATATATATACACACATATACACACAGATATATACATATGTATATATATATATATATATATATATATATATATAAAATGACAGTGTGATAACTTGCAACTCAACACTAATAAGTTCTTCAAAAATACTTATTACAGAAAAATGTTCTGAAATCATAAAGGTATAAAATGTAAACCCCACTCCTTCACTTGCTGCAGCTAACAGGTGACTGACTAGATATTCAAAATATGCTGCTTTAAAAGAATTTATGATTCAAAATGATAAATTTGTCTAATGGACAATACTTTGGAAAAAAATATTGATAAAAGCCATTTTCAGCAAATACCCCTCTTACTAATAAATACAAACTCAATGGCCACACAACAATGCAGAAGAGTGCAAATGTTGATCTCAGATTATATTTTTGTGGTACTCTCCACTGGATAAATTGAAAACATCCCAGGCTCCCCTTAAAAAAAATATTAAAAAAATTGTGGGGAAATTTTGGTTTCAATATTACAGTAGACCATGACAATAAGCCCTTTTGTGGTCAGAGAATAGTACAGTTGTGTACACTTACCATAAATGTAGATGTTCGAGTGTATTCACTGTTGCAGTCATTACATTTGGGTAATCCTGCTGGCAGGTTGCCCTCAGTCGGCCTGAATTCCAAAGTCCTGGGTCCTGTGTCAGCTGCTGTCGCCCCTTCCCTGACATCAGGCCATCAGGGGTATAAAAGATGCGGCTGACGACAGTTTCTTTAGTTTTTTTCTTGCCCCAGATGTCAAGTGCCCCCTAAAAGGGTAGCCCCAATTTATACATGCACCAATATAAACTTTACCTTCATCTACAAGCAAATACACCACATAGGTTGTGTAAATCAGAGAAGGAAAGATAGGTTTCATGAGAAGAAAAAGGGGGATGGCGGGTGGGTAACCTGGACTGCATCAGTGAATACACTCGAACATCTACATTTATGGTAAGTGTACACAACTGTACTATGTTCTTCATGATTCACTGTTGCAGTCATTACATTTGGGTAGAGTCCCAAAGCTATGGATGTGAGGCTGGAGCTAAACAGCATTAGGAGCAGCTATGAGGCCCTGCAGAACTGCAGTGGCAAAGCCTGCCCTGGATTTAGAGTGGCAGATGATAGTGCTTTGTAAAGGTGTGCACTGAATTCCAAGTAGCAGCCTCTAAAATGTCCTTGGTTGGTACTCCCCTGAGAAAGGCTGCTGAAGTGGCTGCAGCTCTGGTTGAATGTGGCCTAATGCCCTTAGGCTCTGGCTTGCCACGGTGTAAGTAGCAGAAACGAATGCAGTGGCCTATCCACTTTGAAATAGTCTGCTTTGAGATAGCCTTTTCTTGTGATCCTGTAGCATATGCCACTAGTAATTGTTCTGTCTTTCTGAAAACTTTGTCCAAGTAGAATCTAAGCTGTCTGTGTACGTCCAAAGAATGCAGAATTCTCTCCCCCTTGTTCTGTGGATTTGGATAAAAAGTTGGCAGATAAATAGTTTGGTTAAGGGCCACACTGGACACCACCTTGGGCATAAATGTTGGGTTTGTCCTCAGAGAGATCCTGTCTGGATAAAAAACGATGAAAGGTTCCACAGCCATGAGTGCCTGAAGCTCTGAAACTCGTCTTGCAGAAGTTATTGCTAGGAGCAGAGCTGTTTTCCAGGATAAAAACTTTATATCAGCAATAGCAGCTGGCTCAAAAGGAAGCAGGGTGAGTTTTTCCAAGACATAGTTGAGGTCCCATGCAGGCATTGGTGATCTCCTTGGAGGCCTTAAATTTTTGGCTCCTCTGAGGTACTGTTTTAGTAAGAGATGAGAAAAGATTGGTGGCTCTGTATTGTAATGAGCCGAAATGTCAGAGGCATGAATTTTAATAGATGAAAAAGATAGACCTTTGTCCAGCATCTCAGTTAAGTATTGCAAAATCTGAGGAATATTTGTCACTGCTGTATCAGTTCCTTGTGCCTGGTTCCAAGCACAGAATCTTTTCCATTTTCCAGCGTAAGATTTTCTAGTACTAGGCCTTCTGGCCTCCAAAATGACATCCATCACAGCTTTACTGAGAGGTGTGTTTTGTATGACTACATTATCCACCATGCTGCCAGGTTTAAAGTCCTCAGTTGGCTGTGCAGGATCTGATTGTTTTGCTGGGACAGTAGATGAGGTATCTGAGGTAAAGTCCACGCTGGGCATTGAGACAAGCTCCTTAGTATTGGATACCAGTACTGGCGGGGCCAGTCTGGGGCAATCAGTATCATCCTTGGCTTCTCCTGTCTGACGTTTAGGAGTACCTTGGGGAGGACAGGCAAAGGGGGAAATGTATATACTGATAGGTTTTTCCATCTGAAAGATAGGGAGTCCACTTTCCATGCTTGTCTGTGATAAATCCTTGTGCAGAATCTTTTTAGTTGGTAGTTGTGAGGGGAGACAAATAGATCTGTGTCCGGGCATCCCCATTTCCTTCTTATCATGCTGAAGATTTGTGGATCTACGTGCCACTCGTGGGGATCCATGAGGTTTCTGCTTAGTTCGTCTGCCAGAGTATTTTTTCTTCCTGACAGGAATTGTGCCTGCAGATGTACTTGGTAAGTCAATGCCGTGTCCCACAAAGTCATGGCTAGTCTGCAAAGGGGGTAAGAATGTGTGCCCCCCTGCTTGTTTATGTACCACATGACCGTGGTGTTGTCTGTCTTTATCAGTAGTTGTCCTGGATGAAGTAGGTCCATGAAGGCTGTCAGGGCATTTTGAACTGCTAGCATCTCTTTTTGATTGATATGTAGATGCATTGAGTTTGGGGTCCATGTGCCCTGAATGCATCTTCCTGCCATGTGGGCCCCCCCACACATAATCTGATGCATCCGTTGTTAGTGTCTGCCTGGCTGGGGGTAATGTGAATGGCTGTCCCTTGTTTTGGTGACAAGCCCTTGCTCACCATCGAAACTCCTGTTGCAGGCAGGGAATGAGAGTAATCATAGTTTCTAGGCTGTGGCAATGTTGACTCCAAACACTTTTTAGGTACCATTAAAGTTTCCTCATATGCAACCTTGCATATTGAATTAGTAGGATGCAGGATGCCATGAAGCCCAAAGCCTGCAGAATTTTTCTTGCAAATAACTGGGCCTTTGCTGCCAACATTTTGAAATAGGTAGTCAGTTGCCTTTGTTTGTCTGGCGTGAGATAAGCCATCTGGGCAGTTGTGTTTAAGCTTGCACCCAGGAATATTATCTCTTGAGTGGGTACTAGTCTTGATTTCTTTTCGTTGACTGTGTACCCTAGGCATGTTAGAAGTCTTTTCACAAACACCAGATGCTGCAGAAGAATGCCTTTGTTCTCTGCTTGAATTAAACAGTCGTCCAAGTAAGGATATATTTGTATTCCTCTGTCTGCAGAATGCAATTACTGGTGTCAGGCACTTTGTAAAGACCCTGGGCGCAGTAGATAAGCCAAAGGGCAGTGCAGAGAATTGGTAATGCATTGAGCCAGCCTTGAATCTGAGGTATCTTCTGCATATTTGTCTGACTGGGACATGCAGGTATGCCTCTTTAAGGTCTAAAGTCACCAGCCAAGCGTTCTTGCCCAGCATGGGCAGAAGCTGCTGCAAAGTCAACATCTTGAATTTTGGTATATCCAGGAATGTGTTCAAAATAGATAGGTCCAGTACTGGCCTCCAGGCCTTGTCCTTTCTGGGTACCAAGAACAGTCTTGAGTAAAATCCTTGTCCCTGCTCTTGTTCTGGTACTAGGTGAATGGCCCCCATGTCCATGAGGGATGAGACTTGTTTTTGTGCCTCTGCCCATTGATTTTTTGGCAGATCTGGCCATCCGTTTGCCTTTGGCAGGGTATGGAAATGGAACTTGCAGCCTTGTGACACGATATTTAAGACCCACTTGTCCTGGGTTATAATGTGCCAATTTTGAGAAAAAAGTGCTAACTTTCCAACTAAGGGTGCTGCCAGGAGATAAGTGCTTGGTGCAGGCAGAGAGAAGTCATTGGGACTGTTTCCTGAATGGTTGTGATTTGTCTTCTCCAACATTGGAGGCAGTAGCTCCCCATTGCTTTTAGCGGAATGAACCTTGCGCCTGGGATCTGCCTCTAGGGTGTCTGGTTCTGCCCCTTTGAGGTCTGTCTTGACACAGGAAAGGACCAATTCTTTGTTGGCCAGTGTCTACTAAACCTAGGTGGCTGTACTTGTAAAAAATCTTTGACCGTTTGCATAGATTTAGCTTTGTCCTCCATTTTCTTTAACACCTCTTCTGCCTTAACACCAAACAAAGTATCATGCTGTAAAGGAGCATCTAATAATTTAACTTTAACATGATCAGGCAAATTTTGTTCCTTTAACCAAGCATGCCTCCTAATAACAGAACCTGTAACTGCGGCCCTGCAGGAGGCCTCTAAAGAATCAAAACCACATTGCAAAGTACGCTTTCCAACTTGTTCAGCTGCATGCAATATATCCTGCATTTCCTTGTTTTCTGCACATTCAGTGTTTAACAACATTTTCTGTTTAAGCAATGCCATGACATGTTGTTGATATTTGAGCATATGAAACAGACAGTTTAAGGCCCTTACAGCCAAGGTAGCAGATGTGTAAACCTTTTTTCCCCATCTATCCAGTGCCCTAGAATTTCTGTCAGAGGGGGTAGTGTTTTTTGCAGCGGAAGCCTTAACTCCTTTGGGACCCTGAGAAATAGTTTCTGGGTCTGCAGCAGGGTTTTTAAAAAGGAATTTATGAGTCAGGAACCCTGTAATATCTGTCTGGTTTAACAGGGACTGGAGTCTAGTCTTACACCTGACAGGTGTAAGACTAGACTCCGAAAACACATCATCTACAATGTCTAACACAGGTAGGATGGCTAGTGGCTTGTGTTGAGGTAGTAAAAGGAAGTCCCTGAGCCTCTTTTTAGATTCTGAAAAATCTTGGCTCTCCCAGTGGAAATGCTCCCTCATGGGATGTAAGGTTTCCCCAAAGGAATAGTCCTCAGGAGGAGAAGCTGAAGGGATAGATTCTTCAGCACCAGAATCCTCATAGGGAGAAGAGAATATTCCTGATTAGAAGATTCATAGTCAGTCTCTTGCCTAGGCCTCTTATCAGGAGGGGGATGGGAACCCCTGATCAAGGTAATCAAGTCTTCGGCCATTTTGAGCATCTACTTTTTGGGCATGAAGGTCTGTCCGTGGCTCTTGAGTTTGCTTGTCTTTGAAGGTGCTTTAGTCTTTGCCTTTGAAGTTGGTTTAATGTATAAATGTTTAGGTCTGAATACACCTTCAGAAGCCGGTGCCTGCTCAGCGGCTCCGGACCCATCTGAAGGAATAGCGTCCGAGGCTCCAATACCTTGAGTTTCCAGTGGCATAGCCGACTCCACGTGGGAGTCGGTAGCGGCCTGCAACTCTAAAGTAGTGGGTGTCAGGGGCTGCGAAAGCGCCTCACCGAGAACCGGCGACTGGCTTAGGAGAAGCTTCATCGGTTTTGGGCCTCGGTTGTCTATCTTTTTCTTTGCGTTTTTTGTGAACTCCGGTAGTCAGATGGCTCTCTGACGACATTTCTGGGTAATTAAACCTGCATCCAAAACAGTTTAATGCAAAATCATACCGACGCTTAAAAGTGTGTTGGTTAAACCTAGCACAAAACAGACAGCCTGAAACGTTATGGTCAGTGCCTAGGCAAGGAATACAGTACGAATGAAAGTCCTTATGAGGTATTTGCTTCCCACAAGAAATACAATTATTAACTTTTTCTGACATCGGTCTGTAGCAAGAAAAAAGTTTCCCCAATGGGGTACTTAGCTTTATAGAAGACTTCGGATCTGAAACTCGAACACGAAAATCTCAGGAGTCGGCCGACCGGCACTTGCAAACTGCTTCTGCTTCAGGCACATGGCGGCAAGAAAGACTAAAGAAAATGGCGTCGGCCGCATCTTTTATACCCCTGACGGCCTGACGTCAGGGAAGGGGCGACAGCAGTCGGCGCAGGACCCAGGACTTTGGAATTCAGGCCGACTGAGGACAACCTGCCAGCAGGATTACCCAAATGTAATGACTGCAACAGTGAAACACGAAGAACATCTAGAAAAGAAAATTGTTAGACCTTGGCAATTACCCATATCTGGCAATGATATAATGGTATTTTTATACTCCTCATAGCCTGGAGAAATTCTGCTTTTTTATGCCAAACTGACCTACTGCTGAGGCAACCCCACAAGATGTTGCTGGGTTCCACAATGACCACAGTTATGGCAATATTGTTTAAGAGGAGGTGGAATCCACGCTATACCTTTTTGGAAATAAATATGCTATATATACATTTTCTGAATAATATAATTGTAAAATGGTTTATATTTTTTGAAGGGCTTGCGTACTGCTACATTTAAAATTGATAGATTCCAGACAAATTCGTTATTCCATTTATCTAAATTCTGCACTCCATTTCCTTGTTTTATTTGAATGACTGGGATAGTATTGTAGTTTTAAGTTCTTAGAAAAAAATAAAGGCCTTTAAATAAAAAGACGAACATATTTCACTGTGAATGTTTCATAGGAAACAATTTCACAATCACTTTTATATATTTTATGTTATTTTTATTAAACACAAAGAGTTAAGTTGTGGACACAGTTCCGACAGATTTCACAAAACTGGCTGAAAAGGGGTTACATAATAGCACCTCAGATTTTTTTTAAAATAAGAATTGTGTAGATGACAGTATAAAAGGCCAACAGAATAGGACAAAGTACAGTTTTGTACCTACCATAAATGTAGATGACCGACGTTATCCTCAGTCTTTTCTTGCCCCAGATGTCAGAAGACCCTAAAAATAAAGGTCAAAACCAAAAGACAGCAAAGAAACAACCAACCACCCGTGCACTAATTATATGTACAAAATATACAATATACACAATTTACAACCCAACCCACACAACCACCTCTAACTACAGAGGGAAGGAGGGGAGTAAATTGGACTGCAGCAATGTGGATCTTGAACATCTACATTTATGGTAGGTACAAAACTGTACTATGTTCTTCATCTCACATTGTTGCAGTCCTTACACTTGGGTAGAATCCCAAAGCAGAGGTAAGGGAGGATGGCCAAACTATAGGAAGCAGGAGCTGCCAAAATGCCCTGCAAAACAGCAGTGGCAAAACCAGCCCTGGATTTAGAGTAAAGTGGTAGGTGATAATGCCTAGAGAAAGTATGCACTGAACTCCAAGTAGCTGCCTCAAAAAAAAATATCCACCCCTCCAAAAAAAAAAAGCAAGGCAGTAGCCCTAGTGGAATGAATTGGCCCTAATCCCAGCTGGAATCTCCTTGATGATGGGGGATAAAGAAAGCAATGCAAAACCCAATCCACTTAGAAATAGTTTGTTTTGACACAGGCTTGCCCTGAGAACTCAAAGCAAAAGAAACAAATAACTGCTGAGACTGCCTGAACCCTTTAGTTCTGTCCAAATAATATCGCAACTGCCTGTGTACATCTAAAGTGTGCAAAATCTTTTCCCCTTTATTTTGGGGATTTGCATAAAAGTAGGCAAATGAATAGTTTAAAGCCACACTAGAAACCACTTTAGGCATAAAGGAAGGATTAGTACGTAAAGATAAGATATCCTATCCTTATGGAAAATTAAGAAAGGCTCAACCGCCATAAGGGCCTGTAATTCAGATACCCTTCTTGCAGAGGTAATGGCCAACAAAAAAGCAGTCTTCCATGATAAATATTTCAACTCAGTAGTAGCTGCAGGCTCAAAGGTTGTAGAGTGAGTTTCTCCAACACAAAATTGAGATCCCAAGCAGGAGTAGGAGCTCTGGGGGTCTTATATTCTTTGCCCTCTAAGAAATTGCTTGAACAAAGGATGAGAAAAATGGTGGGTCACAGTCATAGTGAGCTGAAATTGCTGCAGCGTGAACCTTAATAGAAGAGAAGGACAAACCTTTGTCCAGTAACTCAGTAAGATATTGAAGAGCCACACTTAAATTAGGCTCAGAAACATCAAAATCCTTTGCTGCACTCCAAAATAAAAATCTCTTCCATTTATCTGCGTACACTTTCCTTGTACTAGGCCTTCTAGCTTCCAAAATCACATTCAAAACTTGTTGTGGAAGTTGAGACCCTCTATGGTTCAAAACAGAATATGCCAGGCTGTTGAAGAGAGTGAAGTTTGACATTGAGCAAATGACTGTCCTCCTGGGACAACAGGTGTGGAATCAAGGCAAAGGCCATGGAGGCTTCCACCAGACTTCTCAGTAATGGGTACCAGTGCTGGAGGCCAATCTGGAGCTATTAAAATCATCCTTGGCTTGTCCTGTCTGACCTTTAGAAGTACCTTTGGGAGGAGAGGCAGAGGTGGAAAGGCATACACATGAAGATTGCTCCAATTGAAAGAAAGAGCATCCACTTTCCAAGCTGTGGGATGAAACCTTTTCGTGCAAAACTTTGGCAGCTGATGGTGTAGTGGAGAAGCGAACAGATCTATGTCTGGAGTTCCCCATGACACTGTCAATTTCTGAAATACATGAGGATCCAATTTCCACTCGTGGGGATCCATAATTGGCCTGCTCAACACATCTGCTAAGAAGTTCTGTGCTCCCGGCAGAAACCTTGCCTGAAGATTGAGCTGTAAACTGAGAGCAGTCTCCCACAAAATCATTGCTTGCCTGCATAGAGGATAAGAATATGTTCCCCCTTGCTTGTTGATGTACCACATGACAGTTGTGTTGTCTGTTAGAATCAACACCTGCCCTGGAAGAAGTAAATCCTTGAAAGCTATTAATGCAAACTGGACTGCTAACATCTCCTTCAGGTTGATATGTAGATATTGTAGTCTGGCAGGCCACTTGTCTTGTATCCACTTTCCATTTAGATGAGCTCCCCAAGCTTTGTCTGAGGCATCTGTCTCGCCTCTGGCCGGGTCACAGAGAGTCCCTTGTTTAGGTGACATTCCTGAGCCCACCACAAAAATTCCTTTTGAATGCAAGGTATTATCTGAATGACAGTGTCCAGATCCTGGCAGTTCTGTGTCCATACTTTTTTGAGATACCATTGCAGCTTCCTCATATGCAGTTTGGCATTGGGAAGCACCAGAATACAAGATGCCATGAACCCTAAGGCTTGAAGGACTGTCCTTGCAGTCAGCCCGGACTGATGAGAAAGTTGATGGAAGTAAAGGGAAAGATTCTTTTGTTTGCCCGGGGTCAAAAAGGCCATCTGGGATGCTGTATTCAGTCTTACACCCAGAAAGCACATGTCCTGAGAGGGTACTAGACTGGACTTTATTTCGTTCACAGAATACCCCAGGCATCTTAGCACTGCTATCACATATTCCAAATGATGAAGAAGCTCTTCCCTTCCTTGAGCCAGAATCAGGCAATCGTCCAAATAAGGATAGATCTGTATTCCTTTTAGCCTGAAGAAAGCTATCACTGGAGCCAGAACTTTCGTGAACACTCTGGGCAGTAGATAAGCCAAAGGGCAATGCAGAGAACTGATAGTGAGAAGTCCCAGCTCGCAGATACTTCCTGCAACTTAGTCTGATAGGAACATGAAGGTAAGCCTCCTTGAGATCCAAAGTTACCATCCAATGATCTTTGCCCAGCAGAGGTAAAAGCTGTTGTAACGTCAACATTTTGAACTTGGGAATGTCCAGATAAGTGTTGAGGATAGATAAATCCAAAATTGGTCTCCACGTGTTCCCTTTTTTGGTACTAGGAACAGGCGAGAATAAAATCCTAGGCCCACTTCTGGCATAGGGACCGGCTGTATGGCCCCTAGTTGAAGTAACAGAGAAATTTGCTTGTGAGCCTCTATTCTTTGTTGAGGAGGCTGGCATGCCTCTGAAAGGAGGCAAAGTATGGAAATAAAACCTGTAACCGTGGTGTATGATATCCAATACCCATCTGTCTTGGGTAATTAAACTCCAATTTTCTTTGAAAAGTGCCAACCTTCCTCCCAAAGGCGCTGCCAGGCAGAAGGCTCTGGCAGCTGAAAAGGTAGGTCATTGGGTCTGTTTACGAAAGGACTGACCCTGCCCTCACCTGAAGACTGTGCAGGAGAACTCCCTGTTCTAGGCCTGAAAGAGCCCTGAGCTCTGCCCTACCACGTCTAGATCTACCCCTAGACTGGGAATCATAAGAAGGATACGCCCACCCTTTAGAAGGCCAATTTCTACTAAACTTTGGAGGCTGAACCTGCAAAATCTTTAACAGTCTGCATAGACTTAGCCTTGTCTTCCATTTTCTTTAAAACTGCCTCAACAGGAGAACCAAACAACACATCAGATTGTAAGGGAGCATCTAAAATCCTAGTTTTAACATGGTCAGATAAATTTTGATCCTCAGCCAGGCGTGCCTAGAACTGACCCAGTGGCAGCCACCTAGACGAGGCCTGTACAGCATCAAAACCACATTGCAAAGAATGCTTACCCACCTGTTCAGAAACATGTACTAAATCTTGTAACTCTTTACAATCAATACCTTCCGCCAGAGCATCAACCTTAGACTTCAATTGTGAAAGGAGATAGTTTTGGTATTTCAACATGTGAAACTGGCAATTCAAAGCCCTCATAGCTAGAGTGGAAGAAGTATAAACTTTCTTTCCCCATCTATCCAAGGCCCTGGCCTCTTTATCTGCAGGAACTTCTTGACAACAGAAGCCTTAACACCTTTAGGCCCCTGGCTAACAGTTTCTGGGTCTGCCCTAGGACTCTTAAAAAGATACTTATGAGCTTCAGGCACCCTGTAATACCTATCCGGTTTAACAGCAGGAGGCAAAGAATCAGGATTAAGAGAAGCCTCTGTAAAACATCTTCCACTACATCCAAAACAGGAGGTATAGCCAAAGGCCTATGCTGGGGTAAAAATTCCTAAGCCTTTTCCTGGAATCAGAGAAGTCCTGACCTTCCCACTTAAAATGCTCCCTCATGGAATGAAGAGTTTCTGAAAAGAAAAATCCTCAGGAGGAGAAGCAGGAGGAGTAGAATCATCCACATCAGAATCAGAATAAGGAGAGTACTCCAAGTCTTCAGCCAAGACTCTGAAACATCGAAGCCTGCTCAAAACTCCCTAGCTCAGGCTCCACCCTAGGTCTCTTATCAGGAGGGGCAAAGAACCCTAATCAAAGTAATCAAATCTTCTGCCATTTTAAGCATATGCTTCTTGGGCACAGTTCCAGAAGAACTAGGGGTGACACCAACTGAAGCTAAACCTGGCCTGCCTCTAGGAGAAGCCTTGGAAACAGAAGGAGAGGGCAGGGAGGGGAGTATAGTAACCTGAGAAGCCCCTCACCTGACCTGCCTCCTGAGAGGCCACATCCTGCAATAACAAAGTCTCTCCTGGGAACCCAAAGAAGCCTCCGGTGGAACCACCGCCCAACGACACCTCGAACCGTGCAGACGGTTCTTCTAGCCTAGGCTTAACTGCTTTGCGCTCGGAGCATCCGGCGGCATTTTATCATTGCACCGCTTCGAAGACTAACCTGGCACAATCTAATCTCCTCTTTATAATTGAATCTAGCACAAGAGCGACACCCATAACGTCGTGCTCAGGCCCTAAACAAGGAATACACAAAGTATGATAGTCTCTATGTATCTGTTTCCCACAAGAAATACAATTATTCACTTTTCTGACATCCAGTAAACCACTGAGGCAAGAAAAACTAAAATATTCCGGGTACTTAGCCAACTTTGACTCGGTCTGAAACTCCGAAATCGAAAAATTTCAGAACGCCAACCGCACTTGCAATACTGCTTCTGCATCGGACCATGCGGCAAAAGACTGAGGATATGCGCCGGTCATGCGCATTTGTACCCTGACGCCCTGATGTCAGTCAAATGCGCCTTGACCGACGTCAGCCTTATACTTTGATATTCGGGCCGACCGAGGACAGCGGACTACCTAAGTGTAAGGACTGCAGCA
Organism: Protopterus annectens; assembly: GCF_019279795.1. NCBI lineage: Eukaryota > Metazoa > Chordata > Ceratodontiformes > Protopteridae > Protopterus > Protopterus annectens. The sequence goes on from NC_056725.1 coordinate 1,033,681,498, forward strand.
ATGTGAGATGAAGAACATCAGACTATTTCTGTTTTACACAACAGCTGATAAGTTGAGAGCAACTTTGATTCTTTGAAACCTTTTTCAGCTCCAAAACAAGTATGAAAGCTTTTGTTACAAAAGATAATACCATTTTTATATGTTCATCCAGAATTGGTCATACATGTATTTTTCTTGATCATGAATCCAAAAGCCAACATAATCTTTAGTCACTACTTAGATATCCCACGGGACGAATGTAAGTTTCTTTCAAATTTTCCTGAAGTTGTCATATCATATCATATCATATACATAGCAAGGATGTAAACTATTTCTAATACAAAATATTCACTCAGCTGATAACTTTAGAGTATCACTATAGTCTTTGAGTGACATTTTCTCATAACAATGGCTAAGAAAGCAATTATTGTTATGTAATTTTGAACACCTGCATTCCATAAATACATCCTCCTCAAAGGTCCACAGCAAAAAACTTTAAAGTATTGATCGTCTAGGGGACTGCAATTGTTTTTTGATAAAAAATGGCAGTACTTTTATTTTGCTATGTATACTGTGGAGCCAGTAATTTTCAAAGAAATTTCTAACAAACTAAAGATGTCTATAGGTTTTATAACCTCAAATACCATTAGTAAAAAGTCTTCTGCAATGAAATACAACTTAAGTCTTTGCCTTGTACTTCAGCTGAATTAATATCATTGAATCTGTGCAACCTATCAGTACTGGATATAAAGCCAGAAAATATATATATAAAGTTGGGAACAATGCACACTCCAGATGGACCCAAAATGTTGCTCTTGAAGTGTTGACTGATGACCATTACATGAGGAGAGTACAGGAAAGTGCTTTTATTAAATTCCTCAGGCATTTAATGGAATTGCTGAATAAGGCAGTTGCTAGGCATGTGGTCATCTAGTTAAATGACTAACTCAGAGTTGCAGAGTAGGCAAACAAATGCTGAAGGACTCAGACCTTGAACTACAGGAGGCAGCTGTTTAAAAGTTCAGAGCCTTAATCTTCTGTGCTGCCAATCCCCAAATCTGAAAGATGCACGATATATTCATTTTGTCAAACATCTTATGGATATTCAATAAAAATCAAAGCAAAATTAGAATTAAAGTGAGACCGCAGAGTCTGAGTAAATAAAGTAGTTTGTATAGATTCTGTTGCTGGAGATATAGATATTCCAGTTATAAAATTACAGTGGAAAGGATCTACTATTTAATATATCAAAGATAAGAAGGACATATGGACACATGATATATTTTTTTTATAATCTGGGTTTAAAAGTGATATATGACTAACAGTCTCAATGTACTGTGTGTCTTTGTTTAGCTAAGAGAATACTTCTGGTTAGGACAAAGTACTTATTTGCTGCATACTCAAAAAAGTGACAAGAAATGAAATAACTGTGCAAGAATAGGATCTAGATCTTGAAATATTTTGTAAAATTCATTAGGCAACATGTTGGAATTAAGTGCTTTATTATTAGAAAGATTAGCAATGGGTTCTTTTAACATCGCTACAGTAATTTAAAAAATCAGAGAAAGTTAATTTCTCTTGTATTTCGTCTGCCTGAAACTATTTGCATTCTACTGGACAGAATTCTGCTGGGGAAGGAAAATATTTTAAAATGGTATTCTGCAAAGCATTAAGCTATGCTCTTTGGGTAATACTGTTTTTGTGCTGGACAGATAGTGATGAATAACAACTACCCTGCTGTTCAATATAAACACATTTTCCTATAATGAACATCAGACTATTTTTGCATAATATGAAGCAATGATTTATCTAGTTAGCACTGTCATTTCTAGAAGATAAATATTTATCTAAGAATACTAAATACAAAATGTCTAAAGTTTCTAATTTCTCTGGCAAGCAGTTAAACTAAACATTTTCAAAATACCTTAGACCTTAGGTAGGTTATAAAAGTCAGTCATAAATAAACTGTATTTCTGAAAGCAGCCCCCCCCTTTTTTTTGCTTAAGGTGAGAAGTTGTCAAACATTTTTGTATCCAAAAATCAGCTGAGATTTATTATCTCCATGATATGTTAAGGGATCATTTTAGACTTAAACTTAACCTACAATAAAAAGGACAAATGCTGTTGAAGTAAAGAGTCTATTATGGAATATTTTTAAATACCTTAAGTAAACTGCCACATTACAATAGTAGCATGAATATGCATACATTACAAAACAAAACACAATAACATTTCCCATTGTTATTGTCATGCAATACAATTTTTTTTTTACATTTTCCATTCATGTATATATGGATCCCCTTTAGATATCTGAAATCCTACTTACCCGAAATCCAAAAGACCGAGACGAAAAACCTGACATCCAGGAAGACCGACTGCCTGGAACACCGACAACGGTAAGTAACCGATCACCCAACTCTCAAACACACTAAAAGCACAAAAACACCCACCCATGTGGGGGGCTGTGCCCTCCACACCCCCACTAACTAAATATACCAACTCAGAGATTGCACTACCGTGGAGTTAAGGGGCAAAGGTCAGCATATTGGCCAAGTGGTTACTTACCGTTAGTGATTTGTTGGTGTTCCAGATGGTCGGTCTTCCTGGATATCTGTTTTTTCATCTCTGTCTTTTGGATTTCATGTAAGTGGGATTTCAGGCTTCTAAAGGGGACCCGTACATACACACTCATGCACATATACACGTGCACACACAAACTCTTTTTGACAAGTGCCATGGGATCTTTTACATCCACCTAAGCTACTACCAACTCTGGCAGATGGGGTCTTGGTTTAATGTCTCATCCAAAGGATGGCCCACTCAGGAGTGTAGCACCCCACCACTGTACTGCCAAAATTCAGCTACCCAGTACAGAAAAAAAATCCCAGCCCTGTAATCTTCTAGCAAAAGCTAGAATGCTACCTGTTGACCTACTGAGACAGTTGTGTGTGTGTGTGTGTTCACACTATAAAAGTGCTGCTTCTTTGCAGAGTATGGAAATGTTAAGTCACTTGTGTGTGCAGAGACTTGACATAAAACATATGTTGCCAGATTTGTACCATGCTCATTTACATGTATTAACAGATCTGTTAAAACATATCAGCATCAGACCAATTCTCCTCTTTGAACGGGACGTCTGTTATCTTCCAATGTTTAAATGCAAAAGAAGTGGTGAAATAATGTAATTCTCAAAATCTCAGGAACAATACAGAGCAAGTTATATAATTTGTAGCACATTCCTCTCAAAACCTGACATGAATGGCTCAAGCACACAACTAAAAAAGTACATGACAAAAGATTATACAAAATGTTTTTACTTTATTCACATATATATGTATGACCAATGTAAAAAAAAAAAAAAAAATTAAAAAAATGCAAAACAGTCAAAACTGCAAAACACACAAGAACAGTTTTAAAACATATGTATGAACCAAACCAGGTTATTTTTGGAGCTGTGGTACTTGGATGACAGCCAGATGCTAAAACCTATTCAGAAAAAAAAAATAACTTCAGTAATCTCTCTGTTTTGCGGGGGAGGTAATCCTCTACACGCACAATATGTGGGAGGGTTGTAACTTTGGTACCCTGACTTACTGCAACTAACATCATGGTTCAGGCTTTCATCCAGGTGCCCTATTAGCCAACAAAATCATGTGCGCTACAGCTAATGTATCACTTAAGAACATATCAATTTAAAAGGTCATTTTGTGTTCATTAGTAAATATATACATATATATATATATATATATATATATATATATATATATTAGACATCCTTTGTGAAGCACACTTTCCCTATTACAGGGGGATTTACAGTTACACACTTTTAAAAGTAAAACAGCATCAGAGATGGACTACTTCCACATACTCTGTTTTCATATAAACTGTAAAAATGTTATTCAAGGTTTAAAATTGCACCATAAGAGATGCTACTTAATAAAAAAATAATGGAGCCTAGAATTTTAAAACTGAAACACACATGGCATTTTCTTACTTTACAATAAGAAGGCTTCATAAAATGTGTACAAAGACTGTGCTATACCACATTAGGTATGTTTAAGGACAGAAAAAGCAACCAGAGATGCAGAAAAGAGACTTCTACTTTTTATACATCTGGTGGAGCCAATGGTCTGCTGCATAGTAGCCAGAACATTAAAAACAGAGACCTTTACTTGTTGCAGTATATATATATATGTGGTTCCCATTCACATTGCTGAAAGTACAGTTCTCTCAACTACATTTTGCCTAGACCATAACTCCGAATTTACACTTCTTCAAAACGGCACTTTGCGATCACACTGTAGTATGTATGAACAAATATACTGTTGTCACAAATATACTGTTATCCCCTTGCAAAAATTAGAGAAAATCAGTTAATGTGGTTTAGCTCTTTTCTGTTCTGGCAAAGTGCCATTTCGGGAGAAGTGTAAATTCGGAGTTATGGTCTCGGCAAAGTGTGGTTCGGAGAACTGTTCTTTCGGCAATGTGAATGTGATACACACACACACACACACACACACACACACACACACACACATATATATATATATATATATATATATATATATATGGATTCCAATTACACGAACAAAAGTTTACTACTTCGAACTTGTAATAGGAAGCCTCACTTCTACGAAAGTGGACTTTTGCGTAAGTGCACTTCACCGAAAACACCGCAGCACATTGGAGGACATAAAAAAGAAAAGCTATGTCCTCCACTATGGTGCGATAGTCACGGACCTTAGGGTTAGGGTACGGGTTAGGGTAACGGGACAGTTAGTAAAGCTATCCCCTTAACCTAACCCATGCCCTAACCCTAAGGTTTGTGACTATTGCACCATAGTGGAGGACATTGCTATGTCCTTCACTGTGCTGCAGTCGTCACGGACCTTAGGGTTAGGACACGGGTCATGGTAAGGGGATAGCCCTATGGGCTATCCCCTTACTATGACCCGTGCCCTAACCCTAAGGTCCGTGAGTACTGCACGGAAGTTCAGTACAACACCCGTTCATTGTACTGAACTTCACGCAAGTGCACTTTCGCTGCAGTGAGCATTCCATGCACTATTTCGAATTAGTGAAAATCCGATCTAGTGTATGGAACCTATATATATATATATATATATATATATATATATATATATATATATATATATATGTGTGTGTGTGTGTGTGTGTGTGTGTGTTTAGATAACTTTGGAATGCACTGGAGATGTCTGCCTGCTCCCAATGCCTAGCCAGAAGACTTGGTTCCTCTTGCAATACACAGTTCATGCATAATGAAGGGAATACAGTAATGATACTTTATAGTTAACAATAGCTTTCACTGTATGTATTTCAATACATAACATTTATAATACATAACACACACTGTAGTATAGTGCTCCCTGGCAACTGCAAAATGTTTTTATTTCAAAGAAGGGACTGTACTGGATTTAAAAAGAGGTTTTATACTGCATTAAGCTATAATAATGAAACATAATAATATAATATGCTCCTAAATGCTTAAGTAAAGCACATATTCTTATTCTAGAACTGCATTCTGTGGAAGATTATGGCATTAAAGATAGACAGTTTTCCTTCACTATGAAAAAATGTGACAGAAAGGCTTCAGACATTAAGTTAAACTGGTTACTGAAGTAAAATGTTGATTTCACTGAACTAACAATTTCACAAATACAGCACCTGTTAAAGTATTCTGGCAAACGTTGAATTTGGCTAGTGGTAACCAAGTGGGAATGGGTACAAAATGCTTATCCATTACCATGTAGTTAATGAAAGAGGACTCCAGTGTGTGTACTGAAATGGGGAAGAGGAAACAACCCTTCCAAAGAAGCAGTGCTGAGTATCTCACCAAGATGCGCACAGTGAATGTACAAAGCTGCTGAAAGACATGTATGAGGAAAATGTTTCTGCATCTTAAGTATGTGATCAAAAATAGTGGCAAAACAAATTGCTGAAAAAATAACATTTGTACAATAAGGTATTTTACTTCAGTAAATACAATAAAAACTTATAAAATTAAAACTACAGTTATGTATTTACCATAACAGATCCATGCTGCCTGGTTTTCACCCGGTTCAATTATAGGTTGTTGGATCTGACCTCAGCACTGATCTTGAAGCTTTCGGTTCCAGGGCTCTGACTCCTACCCTACCCCTAAGTCCCGGACCTCCACCCTACTACCTCAGATAATCTTGGCCCCCTGATGAACACTATATCAAAGCGAGAAACCTTCTAATGAAAAAGGGTTTCATTCAGGCTCATTACCAAGTGGTACGAAAAAGGCCACAACATGGTTACAGAGCACTAGCAGTGATTACTGCTTACTCCCAGGGAATGTCAAGGTTGGCCAGTCTTCAGAGTCTCATTAGTGACAATTTTGCGGGGACAGGTGGGATGGATGTTTATAGTGTGACACAAATTTATGAATTCTTTACAAAGGTACAGCTGCAAACATATTGATAAGAAGTCTGGACGTGGCCACAGCCCTTGTGGAATGACCTTTAGGCTTAAATTGTAAGGATACACACTTTGTATTTTACATAAATACAACACAATCAGATAACCACCTAGACCTTCACTTTGCCCAATGTTTGTGAATGTTGGGAGAATGCCACTAAAAGCTGATCAGACTTCCTGAAAAGTTTAGTTCTGTGAAGATAAACCCAGAGTTGGTGATGGACATCCAGCATAAGAAGCATGTATTCACCATTATTAGAAAACTGTGGAAATAAGACTGACAGATTTATTGCCTAACTTAGACTGGCTTTGGATGCCACCTTAGGAAGGAAATAAGCATTAGTTCTTAGTGAAACCCTATCCTTAAGATAAACCAAGTAAGGATGTCTGCAGGAAAGTAACTGCATCTCTGATATACACTTAGCTGAGGTGACAGCCACCAAAAAATGTTTTCCAAGATAAATGCTGATGTTACTGGCTCAAATGGCAGCTGAGTCAATGCTTGCAACATGACTGTAATGTCCCAAAGAGGAGCTGGATCTCTGACTGGGGGCCGAATTTGGAAAGTTCCTTTTAGAAAGGCTTTGGAAATCATTAACGAGGCTGCAGAACAGTTCTTCTGACCAATAATAAAACGAGAGATGGCTGCCAACTGCCCTTTGATAGTTGAGTAGCTTAGACCTGTTGTGAAAAAGTTCTGATAAAAACTTTATAATGGAGGGGACAGGAGTTAAAAAGGGGGCTAGGCTTTTGGATGATGCCCAAATAGAAAATCTTTCCATTTGCTGTGCTACATGGTGGTGACATATTTCTGACAGGCTGTGATGAATCAAACAGGAAAGCATGGCACCTTTGGATAATGTTAGAAATGGAGAAACCAAGCAGTTCATTTTAGGATCTGGGGGAGTTAGTTTGGAATTATTTTGCTAAGATCCGGATAATGATCCAGTTTCTAGGATTGCACTATAAGAGGCCACAGGAATGGAAACCATATCTGCAGAGACCAGAAAGGGACAAAGAGGATCATCTTGGCCTTGCACATTCTTGCTTTCTGTGTAAATTAGTTTATTAGAGTCAATGCAGGAAAAGCATAAAGGAGTCCTGGGGGCCACGTGTGGACCAGAGCATCCCTCGGTGATGGTCCCTGTGGGGGGATCAGGGTAAAGTAATTGCTGCACGTGTGATTTAGATGAGACACACAAAGATCACAGCAAGGCTGGCCTTAGCAAATGAAGATCACATTTATCACTGCTACCACTGTCGTGATTTTGGTGAACACCCAGGGGGCTGTGGTGAGCCAAAAGGGCAGAGATCTAAACTGAATGACTGGCACCCAGCTAGAAATGGGGAAACCTCCTTGAATGCTTATCTGTTTTCACATGACATGAGTCCTTGAGGTCTCCCAAGCACATCCAATCATCCTGTCTCAGTAGAGGCAAAATGGACTGTAGTGTGACCATTCAGAATTTTGTCTGCTTGAAATACTGATTCAAATCATTCAGGTCTAGAATGTGCCTGAGGTTTCCAGTTTTCGTGGGTACTAAAAAGAACCATGAGTAGACTCCAGATTCTATGTAGTCTATGGAGACTGCTTGGATTGCTCATTTTTTCTAGCAGCTTAGAAATCTCTGCTGCAGCAACTTCCCATTGACTGGGTGGGACGTCGGAAACTCTTTTCCGTTTGAGAGGGAAAAGTGAAAGTGGCAAAGAATAACATATGGAGATAATCTTTAGCACCCATGAATCTGTGGTTATGTTTTGCTAGGCTTGTAGATGCAAAGGTAAGTGTTCTCTCGACTTCTTCCAGAGTGCAATAGTCGGACAACCCTTCAGAGACACTGAAAAGGCTTTCCAGAGAATGGTCCATGAAAGCCCTGATTATACAGTTCACCCCTGGCCCTGGGATAAAGTCCAGTATTGTTGCCTCCTCTGCCACAAGGTGGTATATCTCCAGGTGTTTCCCGATTAGGGCTCTGACTTCCTGAACTACATCCTCTTTCCAGCTCGCTGAGTCCTAGAGTAGGATTTCTGGGGCACTGCAGAGAGTCTTATCAACCTGCTGACACCTGGTGAGCGTTTCCTTAACTTTAGGTCTGAACAGAGTGGACCTATCGGGGGCATTACTGAAGGACACCCTGAAGCTTTTTGCAAAGTTGCAGAGGCACATCGAGTCATGCTGGCAAATGGAAATACTAGTGCCTGCAATCCTACCTGTACCATCAGCTGTGTTCGAGAGGAGTTACATGGCTACACTGGATGAAACTTGGAGGGTGGACAACTGGGAGCCCACTATATTCTGGACATTTGCTGGTAGTACCCCAGACAGAAACTTGGAAATTTCCACTGTCAAGTCTCTCTGTAATCCGGTGACATGGGCTAGATAATTCAGTGCCCCGACAGCAAAGGTTACTGAAGCACAAGTTGATTTCCCAAACTGTTCCATTACTCAAGACTCTCTATTAGGGGGATGGCCAGAGGGACTCTTTTCAGTCAGTTCCTTTTTATGTGGCTGCTGCTACAACAATCTAATGGAGTACCCTTGCTCCAATGTTTCCTGTTTATGGGATGGAGAAGATTCCATTTAGCTTTTTGGGGATAAGCTCCACCACGTCAAGGTCCGTCCATGCTCATTCAGTCATCAAATCAATGAGTGGATCAATGGGCAGCAACACCCAGGAGGAAGATGATCCAGACCCAAAGGCTTCCAGGAACACAGACTCATCAGGAAAAGGGCTAACTTTTGCATCATCTCCCACTCGGTTTCATCAATTCCAGAATCTCGCTAAATGTGACATCCTCAGAGGGGTATCTTGAGAAGCCCTCACCCAAGTCCGTGTCTTTGGTGGTGACAGACTCAGGTGAAGAGTCCAAGTGCTTTAATTTGCAACTCCGTTTCCTATGAACCATCTCGGTGAGAATATGAGCGAGTTTGGAATCAGACTTGGAGCTAACATAGAAGGAAATCTGGGAAGCCTGTGGGACCAACTGTCCCAGTCTGACAGAAGGAAGAGAAACAGAAGCTGATCCAAGCTGGGGTTTGGAAGGTGTCATCTTTGAAGAGAACACCTTTTCCTTCAGCATCAGTACCCAATGGAAAGCCTTGAAGGCCACAGAAGCCAAAGGTTCCACAGATTCCCTCCTGTCCTCTGACACAATGGAAACCTTGGAACTGATAGGTCTTGACCCCCACGGTGATCTCCACGTCAAGCTATCTAACACCAAGGTGCTGTGGGGAAGAGTCTGCTTCAACAGTTTCAGGGTCAAACCCTCCCCCCTGAGCCTCGATAAAGAAGCTTTTGGCTCAGAGGCTATTCCAGATCCGAACACGTTAGACCCGAACGAAGAAGGGAACTAGTCGGAGTCGAAGTTACCCAACTACTGCCTCAGACAAAGGTCCTTCGGGGCAGATTGGGCCAGAAGCTACCGGCTCCGATAGTTGAACTGGTAACAGAAAAGAACACAGAGGAGGGGTAGAAGGACCAGCACTTAGTACCTGCCTAGAAGACAGACATAGCTTTGGGATCTCTCGGTACAGTGTCCTGGGAAAATTTTTCTGAGGATTCTGCCCAAATCCTGTTCAGTCAAATTCCTGGAAGACTGGGACGATGACGCCACTGACAGTGGTCTGGAATAGCACTTCTGAAACATCTGAGAATGAAGACTGGGCCTGACTGGTTCTGACGAGAACCAGAGCCAAGTCGGAGATGTACAGCACTGACACAGCTTTGGGTTGAGAATGGATGAAGATGATGTAGGGGCAACAGAACCTGTTTGGGGAGGAAGGATTTTCTTGACAATAAATTTTTTGCATATGGTTTGTAATGCACTAGTACTAAAAAAAGCACAGGCTTGAAATAAAGTTTCTGAATGTGCAGCCCCTAAACAACACATGCAGAAGTGGTAAGGGTCTTGGTGAGAACTTATATCCACACTCCATATACTTTCTAAAAGTCTTGGCTATCAGCCATGACAGACATAGTAAAACACACACAGGTTAGTAACCCCCTATGAACTTAACGACCCTAGAGCCCTTACAAGCCTAGGCATATTTATCCTGAGTTGCCCCAATTGTTGGTGGTTTGGTAAGTGAGGTTTACACAGGTAAGGGTCTATGGTAGTTAATACTGACTTCCCAGGAGGGACATGGTCACCACCCCAGGAGTGGATTTGCAGTCATTCATCTAAGTTATGTTTGAAAAGGTTCATGGAGGGGCTTTGTTTCATGTGAATTAAAGTGTGTTCCAGAGAAGTGGCAGTCTCTGGGAGATGCATCTCTCTCTCCAGCATGACTTCTTCATGTCAGAGGCTAGGTTAAGATCCCTGGAGTGAGTGATCCTCCTGCAGTCAGACTTACGAATGTGTAGCATTTCCATCAGGGCCAGTCAGAGATCTACCCAGTAAGCCAGGCACAGGTCACAGTGACAGGGCTTTGAGTCTTTCTGTATGACTCCATCTGCGTAACTTACCCAAATATTAACTATAACAATTTACAGCCAAAAATTCTTAACACTTCTATAAACCACTTAGAAAAAATCTACCTACTATACTAACAGTCTTAAAGTCCTATACTAAACACCTATAGAAACTACAAAATCACACACCTAAACTAGCAAAGAAATGTTTTAAACAAAGATTTATGTAGTAAAAACTCTCTTGGTAAGGGGGGGAGTGAACAAAAGTACTGCAAAGGATACAAATTACTGCAGCCCTTGGAAGCAAGAGTGAACACCTCAGGCAACAAATGAGATCTGAGATAGTAGGGTAGAATCCAGGACTCAGAGCCTTGGAACCGAAAAGTTTCAAGATCAGTGCCGAGATCAAATCAATTCAGTAGTAAAAAAAAATCCAAAGCCTGGAAACGAGGTAAAATGCGTTTATTCCAAACAGGAAAAAAAATCACAAAGCTTTTGGGATCAACCCTTCGTCAGTGTGTAAAAAAGAAATCAAATATCTTCATTTAAATAGTAAATTCAAACCATAAAACTAATAACATGACACAGTTGTATTAAGCACTTCAGTTTAAAGACAACATATACAGGTAAAATGCTACTAAAAGTCAGTATAGCCATAAAATAAATAAAACATTTAACTAAGACCCATCCACACAAGAAGTTATTTCAAAGTTAACTGACTTCTTTTTAAAATGGGTTTAATGCTTACTGCTGTATTTAAACCTGGAAAACAATCAGCTTCTAAAAGTGTGATCCAACTTCTAACTCATTATTACAAAATAATTAAAAATCTAAAATTTATTTATGAAAGATACGAACAATTTTTTTTACAACAGTTATACTGCTGGTTTAATGAACATCAGAATGTTGAATTTTTATTTGTAACTCTTGACATTAAATGATTACTTACTCTGATACCTCTACAATATGGGTTAGAAGCACTACTTGATTTTCTAAGTAGAACATGTGGCATGCTTGGTAGAGAACTAGAAACAATTTGTGATTTGACAGACGTGGTGTTGACTAATAATATGTTTATGTTTTTGACTAATAATGTACTTATGTTTAATGAATGCACATACATACAGAAAAATGGGGTGGTGATGGTCACCCCAATGACAAATACATAAGCCAATATTGCTGTTTCGTGCTGGGAAGAGCAATTTGTTTATAATGAACTACATCCTTTCTATGACAAAATATTTTTTAAACGTTTTGTGGATGACATTTTTCCTGTGGGCTGGTAATGATGCTGAACTTGAAGTATATACAGAATATTTAAATAGAACCACTAACTTTTTGAAATTTACAGCTCAGTTTTCTGTGGATACCATCAATTATCTGGATGTTAGTTTAACTATATGTAGTGGAAGTATTAATACTTCGATACATAGAAAAGAAATACACTCCAACCGATATGTCCACAGAAATAATATGCATGCCACACACACTTTTAAGGGTGTAGTCAAAGGACAAATGTTAAGAGCCAATCAACTAAACATGGATGAGGCCAACTTTAAATTGGAACTGGACATAATGACCACAGATTTTGGACGCTGTGGTTATAACAACTCATTATTTTAATAAGACGTACAGCACATGAAGTTATTATGGAAAGAACAGGCAAAGCAAGACCCCACTTTTCTAGTAATACTAGCCATGTTAACACTGGTCCTAATTCTATTAAAAATAATAATATATGCTAAGTCACGACATATAATCATAGATCACAGGGTGTTAAGAACATTATTAGAAACAACTGGTGTATTCTTAAAATCATGTCTGAGATAAGAATAACTGGAAAGGTCCCCGTGTTCTCATATAGTACCCGTCCAAATCTGAAACAAAGATTATGTTATAAGGACTTTAAAAATAATAAAAAGTTGAACACAGGTAGAAAACAGGGTACATTTCCTTGTTATAGTTGCATATGCTGTGATGATATAAATACAAATTGTAAATTTAAACATCCTAACACTAACAATATATTTTCAGGTGTTTTGCTATTTGTAATACCACTGCCATTGTGTATATGGTATGCTGCAAGGTGTATCAAGCATTCTACATAGGGAAAAGCACAAGAAGGTTGAAGGGCACAGTTATTGAACACAAATCTGAAATATGTAGAGAGGTAGCAACTAATGCTTTGGGCACACATACGAGGGAGAAAGGAAGTACACATACATTTAACTTTAGAATGATTGACATCAGACAGAAGAAAAAAGGGGGATCTTAATGAGTCAGAAGTATGTAAAAGCTCATGGATCACACTTTCAGAAGGTGATTGTTTTCCAGGTTTAAATACAGCAGTAAGAATTAAACCCATTTTAAAAAGAAGACAGTTAACTTTGAAATAACATCTTGTGTGGATGGGTCTTAGTTAAAGGTTTTACTTATCTTATGGCTATACTGACGTTCACTAATATTTTACCTGTATATGTGTCTTTAAACTGAAGTGCTTAATACAACTGTGTCATGTGAGTGATTAGTTTTATGCTTTGAATTTACTATTTAAATGAAGGCATTTGATTTCTTTTTTACACACTGATGAAGGGTTTGATCCCGAAAGCTTTGTGATTTTTTTTTCCTGTTTGGAATAAACACTGCATTTGGCCTCAATGTTTCATGGCTTTGGATTTTTTTTACTACTGTTTTGCATTCTGTATCCTGCCTGGTTTACCTATGTGCTCTTCTTGTTTCTTTGGATCAAATCCAGTCAGACCAGGCGACCCATAGTTGAGCCAGACGAAAATTGACAACATTAGATCACATAATATATATAACTGGATGATTTGTCTAATGGTCTGTGGGTATGCAGCATTTTACTTGGGATAAACCACTTGTAGTTTAAAGCAAATAGCAGCCTTCCACCCTAGTGATACTTACCTGCCCCAGACAGAGAAGATCTTGACTGTATATCCATCTGCTGTTATTTTATTTTCACTCATTGATATAATTGTTGCAGATTTGCTTATGGAAGAAAGACCATATTCATTAAACAAGAAGGAATAAATATGGAAGGTCAACCTGGGAGCATTGTTTTCTCCAGGTCTTAATGACCATCTATAATGAATACATTTGATGCTATAAAATGGTTACGTTTACAACATGAGTTATAATTGCTACATTAGATTTATTTAGTTTGTACATGTTATATTTCAATGGCTGTTATATTTTATATGAAGTTATATACTATGGATGAAATGCATTAATTCAACTTGAGTCTTGGTGTTGTATAGATTCCTTGAAAATATGTTTTATGCTATTCATGCAATGGAATGGTCTGTAGCTCCTGTATGAATCACAAGATGTTCTCTTTTTGTATTTATGGTAGATTTTCACAGAACACACTGACTTACTGGCAGTCTATTAACCTCCGTGTGTTCTTCCCAGAACCCAAGTACAAGAGAGAGGGTATACTTCATACCTTGGATGTGCACAGGCAAACCCTTCAGAAAGGCTGAAAGACTTTTTATTTCCTACGCAATTGCAAAGAAGGCTCAACCTATCTCTAAGCAAACCATTACATGTTGGTTGTCCTCTGATATTGTGTTTTGCTACACACACCATGGCAAGGGGAATCCAGGCAAGGTAAAGATGCATTCCAACAGAGTCTATGCCACTTCAGTGGTCTACTGGAAAGCAGCGAACTCTAAGTATTCCAGAGGAAGTAACCATACCTTTATAAAGCACTAAGCTGGATGCCTTTTCTAGATCCAGAGCAGGTTTCACTAGACCATTCTCCAGAGGCTCCTTAGACCTATATCCTTCCTCCTCCCAGGTTGGGTAAGTTTTGGGAATCTACCAGAATGCCAGAAAGGCAGCGTGTTTGTTGGACACAGAAGTACTATGTACCTGTAACAGTGGGTGTTCAGAGAACACACTGCCTTACTGGCAGTACCCACACACCATCTTCCTTTCTGAATGCACACAGTTTGGTGTTTGGGTTACTGCAGCATTTATTGTTGAGTGTGTATGGTTTATGCCAGCATTTGGGAGTTTGCCCTTTTCCCCACTACAGTGCAATCTCGAAGCTGGTTTATTTACTTAGTTGGGGGTGGGGGTGGGGAAGCCTGCCACTTAGACAGGTTTGATATGCTTCGGTATGTTTTTTTGTTCCTGTTGGCCAACTGCCTCCTTTCCCTGTGTTCATTCAAATGTAACTTTGGAGCTGTCGTCTCGGTTACTTAAAATTCGGGTAAGTGGCATTTCGATTATATGAAGTAGACCAATATATAAAATATGTGTGTGTATTACCAGTCTATCTCAAATGCCAAAACAGAAATGTATGCTACTTACTACCTTTCTGGAATTTCAGGATGCAGGAGGACTCTGTTCACTTTCTTACTGCTTTCATCCATCTGATTATCTTAAACTGCTGTTTGAAAGGGGCATTAAATTACAAAAAACAATAAGTTTCTTACAATTTTTTTACAGCAGGTAAAGAACTAGGAAGATTTCCAAACTTTGTCCACCTCAGTTTCTGTCTCAAAGAAAAATGTGGATAACACTTCATTCACAGAGACAGCAAATTAAGACCCTGACAGTCCCACTTTCGAAACATTAGTTAACAGTTCCAGAAGCTAGATGGAGTTTTACAGGAGTGGAGCTTTGACTCTGCATTTATGAAAACATCTACATTCTCTAGAATGTGATATGCTACCAGGGAAATGTGGTGAAGAAGTTATTGTTTCTGCAAGTATAACACCACGTGAATGGCAGACCTCGGCAACAAAGACTTGCGTTTCAGCAGTGTGTGTATAGATCTGGAATGACCAAGCTTACCGCCAGTTTAAGGAAATCAATGCAGGAAGCTCAAGTGCTGGATGACATTACCCTTCATACAGGGCAGTCGTTATGTAGCTCCTCACTCCACCAGTATGGGATCTAAGGTAAGGAATACAACTATAGGGAAGTTGGCAGACAGGGAAACATGGTTCTCAGGTGGAGACCAACCTTCTAAGTAACAGCAGTGGGAGTTTTGTAACTATGAGCTCATCTCAGAGATTATTTTTATGGCTACTGGCACTGCATTGTTCTAATAGAGAGGGCCTTCAAAAAAAGAGCTGAATACGGAGATTGGCAAGGGAAAATGTGACATGACCAATACCTTAAATCCAAGAGGATACAACAAGAGAGTAGAATCTGGACCCACCTCTGACATACAACACAAGAAGTCTACTTCCAGAGCTTCTGAATTCTTTCTAGTAGAACTACTCCATATCATAAGTGTAAAATACCAGCCCAACAAGCAGCATGGACTACACTGTGTGAAGGACCAGTATTTTGTCAAACTATGCTGTCAAAATCCAGAATAATCTGAGAACCAAGGGCAGGTCAACATAGGAATTACTGGCATTGGACATTTGCAATCAGTCATCTAGGCAGGGGAACACAAAGGACTTTTTTCACAGTGTGACTGTCATGAAAGCCAACTACCTGGTCAGAACCTTTGATAGTGGCTGAAAAGGGTACAGCAGAGAATAAAGTGTGCTTAAAATTTTTATCAAAAACAGGGATCTCCAACTTGTGACCTTCAGGTAAGCCTGCAAATCCACATAATTTGGGGTGAACCTGCTGCACTACACTCCTACTTGCACCAACTACCTTATTTTATTTTGCTGCGTAGACTGAGTGTACTAGTACTGAAGTAGCCGCATGGCCATTTGCCTTTTCTGGACTCCTAATTTCTTGTACTGTTCCAACATGGAAATGTGCCAAAATGCATCTATTAAGCCTAATATCATCCTACAGCTTTTCTGAAGAAAAGTGAAAGAGCATGAACTGTTAAAAGTGAAATTTCAAATAAAATGAGGTAAAGGCTTAAATCACTGAGGTTTTAAACTAGATGAAACTCAGTATTACTTAGTTTCTTAGGGACCATTAGAAGAAAAGTAAAATGTTTCCTCCTCCCCTTCGAATAGAGGAATACCCTCTAGAGTCCCCTTTGCCAAGACAGGCTGAGGCTGCACCACTCTCTAATCTAATGTCAAATGTTCATCCTTAGAGTGTCAAGCAATTCCAAGACACAGTCTGTTTGGACAGCATAAGAATCAAGAACAGACAATATTCTGTCATTTTTATATAATAATTCAATGCCTGAAGGCCAAAATGGCAGGTGTGTAAACCTTATCTGACCATGGCCTTACTGTCTGTGAATGTAAAATAGCTGCAGCAGATAAAAGCTTGAAAGGCTTGTCAGTGAAGACAAAGCACAGAAGGATTTTCCAAGGGATTTTTATATAAGAATTTTAGATCTTCTGGCACTTTGTGAAGCCTAGCAAGACTCTTAGAGGCCAGAGGAAGAGAGTCAGCAAAGGTAGAAGTGGATGCAAATACATCAAGAAAAGCCTCCAACCCTGGAGGGACAGGACCTGATGTGAGAGCACTTTCCTCCAATAAATCACAACACCTCTTCTGCATATCAGAAACTTGTCTAGATTCACATTCAAAATTCTACATTATTTTTATGACCGTTTCCCTAAAGGAGACTTCCTCAACAGGAGAGTCAGCAGATAAAGTCTCTATCATCTGAAGCCATTTTGGCCTGAAGAATAACTTTGAGATGAATAAGCTAGAATGTGCTCATCTGAATCAGATTCTTCCTCTTCCTCAGAAGAGGATTCATGCCAATTCTTCTGAAGGTGGAAGAAAGATACGTGGAAGGAAAGGCAGGAGCCTTAAGAGATAAAATGAGTCCCTGGGAAAATTCCATCCATTCCATTTCTTGAGACGTCTGAGGAGAAACAACCTTTGACTTTTGTTTCTTCTTCATAAGGATGATGTCTGCTTTTACAAAACATGGTGAATCTGACCCAGAGTGTACGTCAATCAAAATCCAGGCACCCTTTCCCCAATTCAAAATGCTACATTATTTTTATGACCGTTTCCCTAAAGGAGACTTCCTCAACAGGAGAGTCAGCAGATAAAGTATCATCTGAAGCCATTTGGCCTGAAGAATGATTTTGAGATGCATAAGCTAGAATGTGCTCATCTGAATCAGATTCTTCCTCTTCCTCAGAAGAGGATTCATGACATTTCTTCTGAAGGTGGAAGGAAGATACATGGAAGGAAAGGCAGGAGCCTTGAGAGACAAAACGAGTCCCTGGGAAAATTCCATCCATTCCATTTCTTGAGATGTCTGAGGAGAAACAACCTTTGACTTTTGTTTCTTCTTCATAAGGATGATGTCTGCTTTTACAAAACATGGTGAATCTGACCCAGAGTGTACGTCAATCAAAATCCAGGCACCCTTTCCCCAAGTATGCCCTTCAGTCCCTTGGAAGTAATGAATCTTGGTTCCCTTTCTCAACTGTATCGGTATGACCAGCTGAAGTGGACGTGCGAGAATCAGACACATTACTGGGCTTTGGTGAGGTAGCAGTAGCAGAAGCCTGAGAAGTGATTGAGCGCACTGTGGGTTCCTGCAACAGCTCAATGGGTATTCTCACAGTCTGACTGGACAGACAATGGTTCAGGCCTAGGCCTTCCGAATTTCTTTTTTAGAGACAGCAGCCTTTGGATGCTTAATGTTCTGCCATTTTGGACTGGGTGAGGTGCTTCCAGAGCTCTCTCTCTCTCTAAAAACGTATTTAATGAGGAAAAATGCCTACTAGGGTCTTCAGAAAAAAAATGACTGACAAATCTGACAATTCTTATAGTCTCATTAGGCACAAGATACAATCAGCACTGGAGTGGAGACCCTTATAAGGGATATGCCTATCACAATCGCACTTCCCTCTCTTAACTGACATCTAACAGATTTAAATGCCAAAGTTCAAGAAAAAAAGGAAGGCTCCTCAAAAGGGCACTTATCTGAATAAATGAAGGCAGAGATAACACAAACAACCACACAGACCAGTAGGCGTGAGACCTGCATTTGGACTGGCAGCGAGAAAGTCAGAGGATCTCATGCTCATACAGTTACTTATGTACCCTTATGCCCACAGGCTTTGGTCATATGTAGGAAGTATGGGCTTTGGTACCCCGGTCGGATGTCAGGTTATCTTGGTGAGATAACCCAATAGTATTGATATACTGCAAAACTGATCTACGGAAATACACTCACCCTCCACAGTCCCCTTAGCCAAGACAGACAGATGGCACTATTAACAAATTTAATGTCAAATGCTCTTCCATAGATTAAGTGTCAAGCAAAGACCAAGTAAATGCAACATTGCCTCTTCTGATGATATAAATAATTCAGATGTCATAGGTGGTATCCATACAAGCTGTGGAAATGTAGAAATAAAGTGACCTCTATGTATGTCACTGGGAGAACAGCCTGGTCATTCTGATTCAAAGCTCTCTGGCACACAGGGTTAAACCACAGACTGCAACTCAGACAGTCTGGGTTTGATTAGTGGACAGGACAAAGGAGTAGCTGACCAGAGAGGTTAGGACTGAACACTCAAAGCTGGGTCGCTTATCAGCAAGTGAGGCTGTACAGTCCACTCCAACCAGGAATCCACTGTGAATGCAAGAGCACTGCATACTGCCCACTAGTCAAAGAAATGTATTGCGTTCTGCCAAGCAATAACTGTGTCAGTTTTCCTCGAAGGAAGGCCTGTCTGTGACTGTGCATTTGAGGACTGGAGGAAGAAGGCATAACAAGCCGTTTTATAACCAACCACGCACATCAACCTCCAAGAGGTGAAGACTTTGGCCTTAAGCAGAAAATCCTAAATGTTTCCATGATAGGCTGGTACCCTAAGGAGAACAAATGGGTTGAATGACTTGTGGGAAAGGCTGATGGCTGACAGGAAACAAAACAATACAGAAAAGTAGAATTCCCACTTAAGAGGACTTTGATGTTAATGGCCATAGTCCTACCCACTACATCCTTCATATCCAATGGCTCAGCATGCTATACAGAATCCAAACTTTAAAGCAGTGCACAAAATTTTCTCCACAAACTTCTGAAAGTTAGAGCTGAAGAGGAATAAGAAGTTATGTACCTACCATAACGTTCCATGTTAGTTGTCTTCTTCTCGCCTTCTTTCTTGCTGGATGGATTCGGAGCCGATCCTCGGCTACGACTCGGCCTGTACTATAGCTCGAGACCTATTTTTACCGGCTCGAGGCAGCCCTATATCCCTCAATACCATGCACTAACTCCCCAGATCTCGTTGGCAGCTAACACATAGTATACATATATTATTATTATTATTATTACCAAATACGGTCTCCCTGCTGGTAACACTAAAGATACGGGGTAACCGTAAAGGACTGTATAACATGAAAGAGAAGGACTTAGAGACCTTCAAGTCTGTCCAGGCTAGGGGACAGGAGGGAGGGACGCAAGAAAGAAGGCGAGAAGAAGACAACTAACATGGAACGTTATGGTAGGTACATAACTTCTTAATGTTAAGTTGTCATTCTCGCCTTCATTCTTGCTGGATGGGACAGCGTCCCTAGCACCTTGGTCCTGGGTGGCTCAACGGAACAGACTCCTGAGTACGGTGGAACCAAAGTCAGCTCTATTTCTGGAGACTATATCAAGCTTATAATGGGTAATAAAAGTATGTTGAGAAGCCCATGTAGCTGCTGCACATATAGCATCCAACGGTAACCTTGCTTGAAAGGCTGTTGATGTTGATAGTGCCCTAGTTGAATGAGCTTTAGGTCTAGACGGGAGTTGTTTGTGTCTCAACTGGTAGACAAAGGTAATGATGGATGTCAACCATCTAGAACAGTTACCTCTGATACTGGAAGTCCTTTCTTTCCTTCAGCATAAGAGAGAAAGAGCTGGTCTGACTTTCTGAATTGTTTTGTCCTGTCTAGGTAATACCGCAGCTGGCGATGAACATCCAAGGAATGCAATTTCTGTTCAGCCCTGTTTGAATAATCTGGGAAGAACACAGGCAAGTCAATAGTGTGGTTCAGATTTGATTCCGAAGAAACTTTCGGTAGAAAGGAAGGATTTATTCTGAGAGTTACACTGTCTTTATGAAAAACCAAATAAGGGGGACGGACAGACAATGCCTGGAGTTCCGATACCCTTCTGGCAGATGTTATAGCCACCAAAAACAGAGTTTTCCGAGAGAGAAGTTTGAATGAGCAAGAAGCTGCAGGTTCAAAAGGAGGGAGAATTAATGATGTTAGAACTAAATTTAAATCCCATTGCGGAGGAGGATCCTTAATGGGAGGTCTGAGCAAAAATACGCCCTTGAGGAAAGCTTTACAGAGTTTGTGGGACATAATATTTGTTTCCGATAGCCCCACATGAAAATTGGCAATGGCCGCCAGTTGTAGTCTGATAGTGGCCGACGACGATCCTGAATGAAAAAGCTCCGCCAGAAAATCTAGGACTTTATGAATTGGAGCATTAAAAGGATCAAAGGACCTAGGCTTCTGCCCAGAAGGAAAAACGCTTCCATTTGCTCGCATAAGTCTTCCTAGTATTGGACTTATGGGAAGCAAGAATGATATCATGGACAGGAAGAGAAATGAAGGGAAGCCTGGCTATGGTTGGAAGTGGAGCAACCAAGCTGTGAGGTTGAGGGAACGAAGAGATTGGTGCAGCTTGCCCGTTAGATGGGTCAAAAGGTCTGGAAGGGGTTCTAGATGCCAGGGCTGTTCCAGTAGATGATGGTGCAGGAACGGAAACCATACTTGTCGAGGCCAATAAGGGGCAATGAGGATCATTTTGGATCTCAATGCGGTTGCTTTCTGAATTAATTGCGGAATTAGCGGGAAGGGGGGAAATGTGTATAGAAGACCCAGAGGCCAATCGTGGACTACAGCGTCTCTGGGGGGATGGCCTGGTAGAGGGAAAAGTGTGAAGAAGTCGACGCACTTGCTGTTTTGCGGGGTTGCGAAAAGGTCGCAGCAAGGCTGGCCCCACTTCTGAAAAATTCTCTCTGCTACCGCTAGATTTAGAGACCACTCGTGAGGCATGAGAATTGTTCTGCTCAGTCTGTCCACAATGACGTTGGACCTCCCGGGGATGTGCGTTGCTATCAGAAACCATTGAGAGGAGATCGCCCACTGCCAAAGTCTGAGTGCTTCTCAACATAGGGGATAGGACTTTGTTCCGCCCTGCTTGTTTATGTACCACACTACAGACATATTGTCTGTTTGAATTGCTATAGTCCCGGTGGGAAGAGAGTCCTGAAGGGCTTGCAACGATAAAAGCACTGCTCTCATCTCTAGAACATTTATGTGCAGGTGGCATTCTAATTGTTGCCATGTGCCCTGGACAGTCCTGCCCTGATAATGCCCCCCCCACCCGATCAGGGAGGCATCCGTTGTCACTGTGGCAACTGGAGGGGGGAGAACAAAGGGTCTGCCCTGAAGAAGTTGTGGGGAGACCATCCACCAAAAGAGGTGTCTCTTGCAAGATGGGGTTATCAAGATGTTGCGAGTCATTGGGAGCTGTTGCAAGGACCACTGAGAAAAAAGCATCCACTGGAGAATTCTCATGTGGAAGCGAGCTAAAGGAAGGAGAAGGATCGCCGCTGCCATGAGGCCTAACGTTTTCAGTACTAACTTGGCTTGAATTCTGTTGGGCTGAAAAAGTAGCTGAACATTCCGCCGTATGTCTGTCACTCTCTGAGGTGGCAATGTTGCAAACATTTCTCTGGTGTTTAGTATGGCGCCTATAAAGTTTATAGATTGACAAGGCGACAAGGAGGATTTTGCAAAATTTATGGAAATACCTAGTTTGTTGCAAATGTGAATGGTTTAATCCTTGGCTATTATAAGATGCGGTTTGGTGGTAGCAGTAATGAGCCAGTCGTCTAAATATGGAAACACCTGGAATCCTTTGAGTCTCAGGTGAGCCGTGACCACTGCCAAGCATTTGATGAACACCCGGGGGGCTGTGGGTGAGACCAAAGGGCAGGGCTCTGAATTGGTAATGACTGGCTCCCAGCCGGAAGCGGAGAAACCTTCTGGAGCGCCTGTGTATCTTTATATGATAGTACGTGTCCTGGAGGTCTAACGAGCACATCCAGTTGTCTCTGCCCAAAAAGGGTAGAATGGACTGCAGTGTTACCATCCGAAATTTTGTCTTCTGCACAGACTTGTTCAGTCTGCTGAGGTCCAAAATGGGTCTCCAGTCTCCTGTCTTTTTTGGAACCAAAAAGAACCTGGAGTAGATTCCGGATCCTAACTGGTCTGCCGGGACTGCCTGGATGACTCTTTTTTTCTAACAGCTTTTTTATTTCTAGCTGTGCCTGACCCCTTTGTCCGGGTGGTACGTTTGGGAGGGGTCTTGGTGATTGGATCAGAGGGAAGATGAAGGGGATTTTGTAACCCTCGGATATAATCAACTGTACCCAATTGTCCTGAGAAAGGGATTGCCAGGCTTCCAGGTACAGAGATAATCTTCCCCCGACTGCCTCCGAAGGTGGACAGTCGGGCAGCGTCTCAGGGATGCTGAAAGGGTTGGTCAGGGAAGCATTCCCTGGAACCCTGGTTCTGTGGACCCCCTCTGCCCCTGGGGCGATGTCTATTATTATTCCCTCTTCTGCCTCTGGGGGGGGGAAGTTCACCACGTGCGACTGGAGCGACTCCCTGTGGTTTGCGGAACCACATCTTTCCACCCCTCTGACCTTTAGGGTAAGGTCTAGATGGTGTGGAAAAATGGACTCCCACGGCAGAGAGAGTCTTACCATCTTGCTCGCACCTGGTGGGGGCATTCTTCACCTGAGGTCCAAACAACTCTGAACCATCAAAGGGGGTGTTGGTGAAGGACGCCTTGAAGGGATCAGCAAAATGACAGAGTCGCATCCAGGCGTGACGTCTCAACGCAACACCTGTGCCTGAGGCCCTACTCGCTCCATCGGCTGCATAGGATATAAGCCGCATGGAGGAGTTGGCAATGGAATTCAGGGTAGCCAGCTGGGAGTTAATCTTGTCCTGATACCCCGCAGCAGAAGGATCCTGTATGGTTTCATCCAGTTCTTTGAGCAAATCTCTCTGAAGGCTGGTGAAATGACATAAATAGTTCAGCGATCGCATGGCAAAGGTCGCTGAAGCAAATGTCCGCTTGCCGTACCTGTCCATGGTCCTAGACTCTTTGTTAGGAGGATGAACAGGTACAGAAGGATCAGCTAATTCCTTCTTAGTGGCGGCTGCTACCACCATAGCATCTACCGAGACACCTTTGGTTAGAAATGGTTTGTCCTCCGGAGCAGAAATAAATTTTGAGGGTCTCCTAGGGGTAGGTTTCCATTGAGTCAGGAGCTGCCCATGCCTTTCTGGCCACTACTTCCATCAGTGGGTCGAAAGGAGGAGACACCCAGAAGGTGGAAGGGCGAGACCCAAAAGCGTCAAGGTAAACCGACTCGTCCTCGGAGGGTTTGAGGGTGGACCAATTCCCCCTCTGTTTCAGGATCTCTAGGATGTCTGAAAAGGAGACATCCACAGAGGGGGATCTCGGGGAACCCTCCGACTCATCCAAGTCGGTGTCTGAAGTGAGAGACTCAGGGGAGTCTACGTGCTTCCTCTTGCACTTTTTTTCCCTAGGGGGTTCCCCTGAAGGTTCAGGGGAGGCCTCGGAGGAGGAAGAGACACCCAAAGTGGGTACCCCGTGCTTTGGATCTCTGCTGTCAGTTGCAGGAGGATGGTCAGAGACCGTAACAGGCACTGTAGAGGGAGGAGCTGAAGAACCCAACCTTGGAGCGGACACTGGATCCAGCATGCTCCTCATCACCTCGAAAGCCCCCCTGTCAGGCACCGAAGACACCCAAACCACCCCCGGCACCGACAGAGAAGGCTCCGAAAATGATGTCGGGGCCGAACTAACCAGAGCCGACGCTCCGAGAGGGAGAGCGGGGTCGGACAAGGGTCCGATGCCACTCGCCCCCTCGGAGCCGACAATGGAGTCTCGGCGCCCGGATCTCTCCACGGACAGTACCAATGAAGAGGTCGGAGCCAACGACGCCGGAGCCGAAGGTGGAAGTATCAGCTCCGACGTGGGCAAGGTTACGGTTCTGACAAACTCCGGCTCCGAGCTCGAATGGAGAGTCGGAGGAGGAATCGAAGGCGGTATCGAGGGAGCCACAGTCTGGTGAGATGGGCTTTGGAGCATTTGGGCCAGTGCCTGAGATTTTATGAGTCTACTGACCACCCTCTCAATATCGTGGTCGGAAAGCCTAGACGACCTGGAGGAATGAGTCCTATGACTCCGCTCCGATAGGAGGGGCGATCTTGGAGCCGATCGGATGGACTCTAGTGAGGGAGACCTAGAGCGCGTGCGCGCTAAAGTCGGCTCCAATACAGGTTTCGGAGCGGATACGGTCTTGCTCGTATCGGCTCTGACTGGAGCCGATGTCAGAGCAGTCTCAGATTCGCCAGTCCTTGACTCGGAAGCTGGAGCCGAGGGTTTGGCAGGCTTAGATGACTTCCCCGAGCCAGACTTGGACTGGGAGTCATCGGGCTTCAATAAGCCCCTCAATATAAGTTTATTGCAACGCTCCTGCAGGACTCTTGAACTAAATCCGTGACAAACGGAACAAGAGTCCTGCTGGTGCAAAGGCCCCAAACAGTAGACGCAAGAAGTGTGACCGTCTGTCAGAGACATTTTCTGACAGCACGAGTCACACTTCTTGAATCCCGAGACCTTAGCGTCTTTGGACATTGCCCTAAGGAGTAATACAGTCATCACACACACTCACTCGCTTAAACCCAAGGGGGAGTTAAGGGGGCTGACTAAGATCGCAACACACACACACACTATAGGGGGGGTGGGGGTAACAAAAACTAAAGCCCGTAGGCCCGATTATAAAATTAGTTAAAGGGGTGGGTAGGGCTTAACGAAATACCACTAATAAGTAAAAATAAATCGATATGGGACTAATGTAAGAGGTTAAACTATAAATTATCTCAATTTGAAGACTTACTAAAAAAAATTTCTTTACTGACCTGAGCCGGTAAAAAAAGGCAACCTCGCAGCGAAGCGGAAAACGAGATCTGAGGAGTTAGCACATGGTATTGTGGGATATAGGGCTGCCTTGAGCAGGTAAAAATAGCTCTCGAGCTATAGTATAGGCAGAGTCGGAGCCAATCCCATCCAGCAAGAATGAAGGCGAGAATGACAACTTAACATTAATAGCTTCTATCAAAGGCAGAATGTGAGGCATACTGGAGACAGCTGAGTGAGCAGGGACAAATTCTGCTGAGGAATGAAGCCTCTTGCCGAATAAATCTACATCCTTGGACTCCAATGGCCTAAGACGCACATGATTCATGGCTCTGACTCAGCTTACCACAAATAAGCCATAAGGTGCTTTTGAAAGGGGAAAAAAGACAGCTGGTCACTCAAAGACTGACTTCATAAACCTAAAGGCTTCTTCCAAGGAAGGGCCCTTAGAAGTGGAACTGCTAAAGGACTTACAGTTTCTACAAGTCATCAATACCTATAATCAAAGAACCCATCACCAAAGTAGGAAATCAAGTGAAGACAAAGAATCCTTTTACCACTTATCATACCATTTTCACTGCTGCAAATATACCATACTGCAGAATGAAGACCCCTAGAGGCCCTGGTCAGTCATCTGACAGGGAAGAATATACCAGAAGTGATCCCACATCATGAAACATTAGGAACTAGCTAAACAGCAGCAGCCCCACTGAAGTTAACAAGTGCAGTGTATTCTTGTGCAACTTCCTCAGACAGCCATCACCATCCTTCAAACATAACCACCTCAAGGCATTCTGGAGAATAAGGCAGGCTGACTGCCAAATGCAGGCACAGTATGGTCTGCAGAAGAATGGACCCTCATGACAAGTGCACAGTATGGTCTGCAGAAGAATGGACCCTCATGACAAGTGCACAACCACAAGGGTATGGGGGTCAATCTATTGGCCTAAACTGAGTTCAGATGAACTGTGTTCTGGGGACTACAGGCCTGTTTGTCACTTTTCAGTGAAGCTTCCACTAGCCCAGTCAAATAAAAGATCTGACAAACTCTAGGTCTCAAGTGTAAGACTGATCATGGATATGCTGCTTTTGTTTGAACTTCATTTTGTGACATGAGTGATCACATCCAGCTACTTAGAAAAAATATGTACTTACCATCAGTTGGCATCTGTGCTGTCCATTTTCATTCTTCCTCACAAATGGGTTCAGATCCAATCCTCGGATCCAACTTGGCCGCATAGACAAGACTTCGTATCAAACTTTCGAGTTCCTCCCTCTACCCACAATACTCCATTCTATCCCCAACACCTCAGACTGAATTTGCTGCCTACTCTCACACTTTATAATACAGATATAGACAAAAGAAAAGGTTAGGGCTCAAAGCTGAAAGTGAAAGGTTCCAATACAGTCTAACAGATACTTCTAGGAGTGACAAGCCACGAGGGATGGATGGGAGGGAAAGTGAGGAAGAATGAAAATGGACAACACAGGTGCCAAGTTATGGTAAGTACATAACTTCTAAATTTGATGTCCTTTTCATTCTTCCTCACAATTAGGACAGAATCCCCAGCTATGTATCTCTCAGGAGGCCCTCACAGAAGGGCATGCTGGAGCACTGTCGAATCAAAAGAAGCGCTACTTCTGGAGACTTCTAATTTGTAAGAAGTAACAAAAGTAAGAGTCTTTGTCCAACTGGCTGCAGCACAAATATTAATGGAAGTCCCTGACAAAAAGGCAGATGAAGTAGCCATAGACCAAGTGCAGTGAACTCTAGGGGGTCATGGCAAATCTAATCCCTTTTGTGAATAAACCAGTGAAATGCAATCAGTAATCCATTTGGCTAATGTAATTTCAGATGCTGCCTGACCCAAGCGGTTAGGGGAAAGGGATACAAACAGCTGATCATATTTCTAGAACTGTTCTGTCCTGTGAAGATAAAAGCGTAATTGTCTGTGCACATCAAGATGAAGCCTGTATTCTCCCTTATTTGTAAATTTTGGAAAGACTGGTAATTGCATGGACTGGTTAATGTTACTCTATGTCGCCACTTTAGGAAGAAAGGAAGGGTTGGTCCACAGAGACACCGTGTCCTTATGAAATAATGTAAGGAGGCTTAGCTGATGGAGCCTGGAGCTCAGAAATTCTTTTTGTTAAAGTGATAGCCACTAAGATCACTTTCCAAGAAAGAAACTTCATATTGCACTTGTCTGCTGGTTCAAAGGGTTTCTGAGTTGAACCCTGAAGGACCACAGTAAGGTTCCAAAGGAGGAGAGGGGTCTTTATTGGTGGTCTGAGGAGAAAGATGCCCTTCATGAAGGCTTTACACAACCTGGACAAAGCCAGAGAAAAGGATTGGTTTCCAGAACCAAAATTAGAAATCGTTGCCAACTGAAGCTTGATAGTAGAAAAACTAGCTCCTTCCCTTCTTTAAAGAGTTGTTAGAAAGACAAGAATGGCCAAAGTAAGTACTGAAAAAGGGTCAGTATTCTAGCTGGATGCCCAAACAGAAAACTGTTTCCATTTGCTTCTCTAGACTTTTTTGGTAGAAGCCTTCTGGGAGGCCAAAATAATCTCATGAACTGGGGAAACAAGCCTGGACTGTCTAACCATTACTGAAAATGGAGAAACCATGCAAACAGTTTGAGGATGTGGAGACTGGGGTGTTGAATTCTCAATAGATGAGACAGGAGATCTTGAGTGGGTTCCAGCATCCATGGAGGATCTCTCAAGTGAGACCTCAGGAAAAGGAACCATGTCTGTCGAGGCCAGAAGGGGTCAATGAGAATGACTGAGCTCTTCAGCCTGCTTGCCTTCTGTAAGAACTTTGGAAATCAGAGGAAGATGAGTGTAGGCATACAGGAGACCCGGGGGCCAATTGTGAACCAGGGTGTCTCTTGGTGACTCCCCCTGGAGGTGGGATCAGAGCGAAGTACTTGCTACACTTGTTGACGGGTGAGGCAAATAGTTTGCAGCAAGGCTGGCCCCAGCAGCTGAAGATCATATGCCCTGATTTACAGACTACTCCTGAGACATCAGAACCTATCTGCTGAGCTTGTCTGTTAGTGCGTTAGTTTTTCCTAGGATGTGCGTTGCAATGAGAAAGCAGTCTGAAGTGATCGCCCATTCCCAAATTGTCATAGCATCTGTGCAGACTGGATAAGATCGGGTCCCCCTTGCTTGTTGATGTAACAAACTACTGACATGGTGAATTGCAATAACCCCTACAGAGAGAATGCCTTTAAATACTTGCAACATTAGAAGGACTGCCCTCATCTCTAGAATGTTCATATACAAGTTGGTCTCTAGAGGGGACCATGTGCCTTGGACCATCTTTCCCAAGAAATGCACCCCCCCCAGTTGGGAAGCGTTGGTGGTCACTGTGGCAACTGGGGATGGAAGGGTAAATGGTCTGTCCAGAAATAGGTATTTGGACTGAATCCACCAATGAATATGATGTCTGCAGATTGGTGAGAGTCTTATGGGAAATAATAGCAGCTGATAACGCATGGACCACTATACTGCCAAGGTCCGCTGAAGGATTTGCATAAAGAATTGTGCTAGATTGACTAGAAGTATGGTGGCTGACATTGCATCGACCCAAGATGTTGTAGTACTAATCTTGCTGAAGAAGACTGATGAGAGAGTATAGACTGAAAACTTGAACAACCAGACCAGCACAGTTGAAGAAGGAATAAAGACTTTATTAAAAAGTAAAAAAACACAGCTCACAGACCGGTTTCGGCCTTAAGCCTTTGTCAATGTACATACAGACTGTGAAAAATAACCACTTTATAGGGTAACATATTAATGGATAACCAATCACCATAGGCAAATCATGAATATTCATTTAAGCCAAGTGAAAACAAATCCCCTAGTCTGACTATGCATGCTTTCTCTTTCCTGTTTAGGATGTTATTACAACCAATTTTACAGCTTCTACTCCCCAAAACTTTATCAATAATAATAAAATGAAATTGAACAGAGAGATGGTTTAAAGTATGCTTATACAGAGCATTATTGGGATTTTTATTCCTAATATTGCTAAAATGTTCTGACATCCGGAACTTAATAGATCTGGAAATTTGCCCTACATAGAAGGCTGAACAGATACATATAACTAGGTAAATAACCCAGTCTGTACTACAGTTACTAAAGACCTTAATGTCAAACAACCGCGGTGTATTTTTAGATGCAAATTCTTTTGTTTGGACCACGTGTTTGCAAAATGTGCAATATCCACATGGGAAACAATTTGTTTTCTCTAATGTAACCTGTGTGGATTCGGAAATTTGTTGACCTACTCTGGTAGTGGTTAAAATAACCACCCATAGTTTTTCCTTTTCTAACAGAAAACTGAAACCTCTTTTCCAAAAATGTGTGTAACCGTTCATCCGATAATATATCCCAATGTTTCTGTATAATATTGATGAAATCACATGTATTCCTACCATAACTGGTTATTTCCAATGGGGCAATATTTTTGTCGATCACGATTCCTGTATTTTAAAAGATCCTTTCTAGTCATTGTCCCAACTTGTTTACTGGTCGGGACAACTGTGAAATATTATAACCACATTGGGCAAACCTTTGAGTCAGTTCTTTATCTTGGCTACAAAAATCCTCATCATTGGAACAAATCCTACGAATTCTCATATACTGAGATTTAGGAATGTTACGAATAATGTGGGGTGGATGATACCTGGTTGCATGCAGCCAACTGTTTGAATGAAAAGGTTTGTGATATAATGTTGAAACTAGTGTGCCATCTGATTGTCTTTTCACCAACACATCAAAAAAAAGATGGATTTCCTATCAAAATTTAACGTGAATTGGACGCTCCATTTGTTTTCATTAAGATATTCAACATAATCATACAAATATTGGACATCTGACTTCCACACTAGCCAACTGTCATCCAAAAATCTCCTCCAGATGTCAGTTTCATCTAAAAAGATGCTATGACTATTATCATACATGATCTGCTCCAAATGACCAATAAAAAGATTGGCATAAATAGGGGCAAAGGAAGCCCCCATAGCTGTACCTTTTAACTGCAAATAACAGGTATCTTTGAAATAAAACATTCTTAGTGAGCACATGCTCAGTCAAGCAAATAAGAAATGTGTTGAATCCTGGGCTATATAATGAGGTCTTTTGCAACCGATATTTTATTTACCAAGTTATATGTACCTGTTCAGCATTCTATGTAGGGCAAACTTCCAGACCTATTAAGTTCCAGACTTCGGAACATTTTAGTAATATTAGGAATAAAAATCCCAATAATGGTTTGTATAAGCATACTTTAAAACATCTCTCTGCTCAATTTCGTTTTACTATTATTGATAAAGTTTGGGGGAATAGAAGCTGTAAAACTGGTTGGAATAACATCCTAAATAGGAAAGAGAAAGCATGGATAGTCAGACTAGGGGGGTTTGTTTTCACCCAGCTTAAATGAATATTTATGATTTGCCTATGGTGATTGGTTATCCATTAATATGTTACCCTATAAAAGGGTTATTTTTCACAGTCTGTATGTACATTGATAGAGGCTTGAGGCCAAAACCGGTCTGTGGGCTGTGTTTTTTGACTTTTTAATAAAGTCTTTATTCCTCCTTTAACTGTGCTGGTTTGGCTGTTCAAATTTGCTGTTTGGATGGTTGGACCTCTGCACTTGCCATCCTTGCAGAAGCTTGGTGACTGCCATAGTATAGACTGAACCTGATGTCTCAAAGATGTGAAGCGATGAAGAGGTAACAACACCCCCTGAAATGTAGTATGCAAGAGAGTTCTTATAAATTCCACGGTCTGTACAAGGACTAGGTTTGACTTGGCAAAGTTGATTGAGATGTCTAAAGTGTTGGAAACCTAGGGCAAGTAGTCCCTGGCTTGTAGAAGTTGATACTTGGATGAGGCAGTGAGGAGCCAATCATCAAGATATGGAAATATCTGGAATCCCTCAAGTGTCAAGTGAGCTGCCATGACTGCCATGCATTTGGGGGTATGGTGAGTCCAAAGGGCAATACTCTGAATTGGTAATGATTGGCTCCCAGCCAAAAGCGTAGATGACTCCTGGATTGCCTGTCTATTTTTATGTGATAGCATGCTTCCTGAAGATCTATAGAGCACATCCAATTGTCCTTGCACAGAGGAGGCAGGATGGACTGAACCATAACCATTCAGAACTTTGTCATCTTTATATACTGGTTCAGATTGCTTAGATCCTAAATGGGTCAAGAGTACCCTGTTTTCTTTGGCACTAAAAAGAAGTTCTACCTGGTCAGGTGGAACCGCCTGGATGACTCTTCTGTAACAGCTTTTGTATTTCTTGTGCTGCATCTTCCCTCTGACTGGGTGGAACATTGAGAAGTTTCCTCTTCTGGATAGGAGAAGGAAGGAAAAATGATATGTAGTAACCTCTGAATACAATTCTTAGCACGCATGAATTTTTTGTGATATCTGTCTAAGCATCTAGGTGCAGAAAGAAGTGACCCCCAACTGCCTACAGAGTTGCACAGTCGGGGAGTGCTGAAAGGGCCTATTGGAAAAAGAATCTCTGAAGCCTTGATTCTGTGGGTCCCCTCTGCCTCTAGGGCGTCTTCCTTTAAAATGTCCTCTTCTGCCTCTGGAAGAATTATCCCCACGTGAATCCTGGAAATGTCCCAGAAGTGTTCGAAAAGTACAGTTGTGTACACTTACCATAAATGTAGATGTTCGAATGTATTCACTGCTGCAGTCATCACACTTAGATTATCTGCCTGCAGGTAGCCCTCAGTTGGCCCGAAATACCAGAGACTTAGTATTTCTGCGTCAGTTGCTGTCGCGCCAGGACTGACGTCAGGTCGTCAGGGTTATAAAAACAGGCAGCCGACATCATTACATCAGTTTTTCTTGCCCCAAATGTCAGGAGCCCCCAAACAGGGAGCTAAGTTATAGTGGCGAAAAACACCACCAGTAAAAAGTAAATACTAATACCAATACATAGAGAGGAGAGAGAGGGAGACCGACAAGGGGGCTGGAGGGGTAAACCAGGAATGCAACAGTGAATAATCTCGAACATCTACATTTATGGTGAGTGTACACAACTGTACTATGTTCTTCGTGTTTCACTGTTGCAGTCATCACACTTGGGGAGATTCCCAAAGCTGAAGAAGGGGGGAGGCAGTCAAGAAGAAGAGTTGGGGCTGGCTAGTATGCCTTGCAGGACTGCTGTAGCAAAACCCACCCCGGATTTGGAAAAAGATAGGCAGGTGGTAATGCTTGGTGAAGGTGTGTACAGAACTCCATGTAGCAGCTTCCTGGATGTCCCTGATAGGGACTCCCCTGAGGAATGCTGTAGAGGTAGAAGTTGCCCTGGTGGAATGTGTTCTGACCCCCTGAGGGGTTGGTTTCCCATAGTGCTTGTAGCAGAAATGGATACAGTGTGCTATCCATTTGGAAATTGTTTGCTTGGAAATGGCCTTGCCCTCTGCCCCTGGTGCAAAGCTGACTAGTAACTGGTTAGATTTCCTGAAGGGCTTAGTCCTATCCAGGTAGAATCTGAGCTGTCTGTGCACATCCAGGGAGTGCAGGATCCTTTCCCCTTTATTTTGAGGAATAGGGAAGACGGTTGGCAAATGGATACATTGGTTAAGAGCCACACTGGATACCACTTTAGGCATAAAGGAAGGGTTAGTCTTGAGGGAAACCCTGTCAGCATGGAAAATAATGAAGGGTTCCACAGCCATGTAGTTCAGACACTCTTCTAACTGAGGTGATGGTCAGAAGTAAGGCTGTTTTCCAAGAGAGGAATTTTAACTCTGCTGACACTGCAGGCTCAAAGGGCGGTAGCGCGAGTTTTTCCAGTACAAAAGTTAAGGTCCCAAGCAGGGGTGGGTGCTCTCCTTGGTGGCCTTAAGTTGTTTGCCCCTCTCAAGAACTGTTTGATAAAAGGGTGAGAGAGGAGAGGCAGCTCAGTGTTGTATTGAGCCGAAATGGCAGAGGCATGTATCTTAATGGAGGAGAAGGATAGGCCTCTGTGGAGTAGATCTGCTAAATAAATCCAGGATTAGAGGCAGGGAGGGCAAAGATGTGTCCTCTCCTTTAGATTGAATCCAGGAGCAGTACCTTTTCCACTTATAAGCATAGGATTTCCTTGTACTGGGTCTTCTGGCCTCAAGAATGACGTCCATCACCTGCTTGCTTAGGCTGGTTACTGTGGGAGATTTCAAGGAATAAGCCTGGCTGCAAGATTTAGGGTTTGCAGTTGCAAGATCTGTCCCCCCTGCTGAGAGAGCAGGATTGGGTTCTGGTGTAGGTGACAGGGTGACACCGGTGATAGGCTGTGCAGGAGTGGTACCAGTGCTGGCGTGGCCAGCCTGGGGCAATCAGACTTGTCCTTGGTCTGTCCTGTCTTATCTTGAGCAATACTCTTGGGAGTTGGGGCAGAGGGGGGAAGGCATAGATTGAGAGATTTACCCACTGGAAGGATAAGGCATTCACTTTCCAGGCCCTGCTGTGAGGTGTCCTGGTGCAGAATTTGCTGAGCTGGTGATTGCAGGGGGAGGCAAAGAGATCCACCTCTGGGGTCCCCCATTTCTGAATCAGAAGGTTGAAGGTGCTGGGGTCTAATTGCCACTCGTGGGTCTAGGATATTTCTGCTTAAGTCTGCCAGCAAGTTTTATTTGCCTGGCAGGAATTCAGCTTGCAGACTGATCTGCATGTTCAAGGCTGTGTTCCACAGGGCCATGGCTAGCCTGTAGAGTGGGTTCTCCCCTACTTGTTGATGTACCACATAACTGTGGTGTTGTCTGTTTTTATTAGCAGGTGTCCTGCTGACAGTAGGGATCTGAAAGCTAGCATCTCTTTTAGGTTGATGTGCAAATGAATTTGACTTGGGCTCCAGTGGCCCTGAATGCAATTGCCGTCCATGTGTGCCCCCCAGGCAAAGTCTGATGCATCTGTGGTTAGGGTCTGGGCAGCGTGGGTTGAGTAAAGGGCAGCCCCTTGTTGTGGTTGCATGCTGCTGCCCACCAAAGAAACTCTGTCCTTATACAGGGTATGATATAAATGACAGTTTCCAGGTCCTGAGAATGTTGGCACCAAAGACTTTTTAAGTACCACTGAAGTTTCCTCATATGCAGTCTGGCATACGGAATTAGTAGGATGCATGAGGGCATGAACCCTAGAGCCTACAGGATTGTCCTTGTGGATAGCTGGGTTCTGGTGGCCATTTGAGTAAAGTAGTTTGTCAGATGGGCTTGTTTTTCTGGAGTGAGAAATGCCATCTGGGATTCTGTGTCCAAACTTGCTCCCAGGATACAATCTTTTGACTGGGAACTAGTTTTGATTTCTTTTTGTTGATGGTGTACCCCAAGGAGGTTAGAAGTTTTTTTTACAAATGTCAGGTGCTGCAACAGCATTTCCTGACTGTCTGCCTGAATCAAGCAGTCGTCCAGGTAAGGGCAAATTTGAATATTTCTCTGTCTGCAGTAAGCAATGGCTGGAGCCAGGCATTTTGTGAATACTCTGGGAGCATTGGATAAGCCAAAGGGAAGTGCAGAGAACTGATAATGCATGGATCCTGCCCTAAAGCGTAGGTATTTCGCGCATGACTCCCTTATAGGGAAGTGCAGGTAGGCTCCTTTTAAGTCTATGGTGACTAGCCAGGCATCTTTGGCTAGCACAGGTAGAAGCTGCTGCAGGGTGAGCATTTTGAATTTTGATACCACCAGGAAGGTGTTGAGAATTGAAAGATCTAGTATTGGGCGCCAAGTGCCCTCTTTTCTGGGCACCAGGAAATGTCTGGAATAGAATCCTTGACCTATCTGTTCTGCAGGAACAGGTTGAATTGCCCTTATAGACAGCAGAGATTGAACTTGATTTTGTGCCTCTGCTCACTGGTTTAGAGGGAGGTCTGGGAACCCTTTTGGGGTTGGGAGTGAGTGGAAGTAAAATTTGTATCCCTGGGATACAACGTTGAGGACCCATCGGTATTTGGTGATGGAAATCCAGTTTTTTGCATCAAGAGCATGTTTTCCTCCTAGGGGCACAAGCAGTTGGGCAGAGGTGGGGAGTGGAGTAGAGAAGTCATTGGGAATTCTTTCCGTAAGGGGGGTGGCTTTGCACTCCCTGCTTTAGAGGTGGAGCCACTCTATTACTTAAATCTCTGCATACTCTGAGACTGCAGTCTGAGGGGTCTGTTTCCCCTGGGTCTCAGTTGAGATGGCCTTGAGGGGGCTGGAAAGGACCAATGTTTCAAGGGGCAATGCCTACTGAATCTAGGAGGCTATACTTGCAAGAATTATTTGACTGTCGGCACAGATTTAGCTTTTTCTTCCATCTTTTTAAGAACCTCTTCTGCTTTGGTGGCAAACAGATTGTCCTTGTTCAAAGGAGCGTCACGTACCTTTGATTTGACATGGTCTGACAAGGTCTGCTCCTTAAGCCAAGCATGCCTTCTCAGTACAGAAACAGTGACTGCTGCCCTGCAAGATGCCTCTAGGGCGTCAAAGCCACACTGCAATGTATGCTTGCTGACTTGGCTTGCAGAATGCATAAGCTCTTGCATTTATTTTCTGCACAGTCTGTAAAGGTAGCTATTTTTTGCTTAATAAGTTCCATAGTATGTTGCTGGTACTTCAGCATGTGGAACTGACAGTTCAAAGCCCTAATGGCTAGAGTTGCAGAGGTATATACTTTCTTACCCCATCTGTCCAAAGCTCTGGAATCCCTGTCCGAAGGGGTGAGATTCTTAGCTGCAGTTGCTTTGATACTTTTAGGTGCCTGGGAGATGACCTTTGGGTCAGCAGTTGGATCTTTGAAAAGGAATTTGTGAGAGTCACGTACTCTGCAGTACCTGTCTGATTTCCTAGGAGCAGGGGGTAAAGTATCAGGAGTAAGACTGGACTCCATAAAGACGTCAAACACAACATCCAGGACTGGGGATATTGCTAAAGGCCTATGTTGTGGCAAATCTAGAAATTCTCTGTCTCTTTTTTGCTTGAGGATCGTCTTGGCATTACCAATGGAAATGCTCTCAAAGTATGTAGAGGTTTCACCAAAAGAAAAATCCTCTGGAGGAGAGGCAGAGGGAATGGATTCCTCTGCATCTGAATCCTAATAAGCAGATAAGGGCATGTCTTCATAATCAGATACCTCAGAGTCGTCAGACTCTTGGTCTGTTGATGCTGCTAGGTTCTGGTCTCTTTTTCTCTTAACAGGGGAAGGCGGACTTCCCCTAATCTGCATAATAAGGTCTTCTGCCATTTTAAGCATTTGATGCTGTGGCAAGGGAGCAGGTGCATACGCATTGGTCCTCGGTTTTCTAGGCATAGCACGTACTCTTGGCTTTAGAAACTCTGTAGTTTTAGACAGAACTGAAGACGCGAAAGAAGTCATCAGTTTGAGTCGAACATCGGTAGTGCGAAGAACTTCCTCAGAAACCGGTGCCTGCTCAGCAGCTCCGGACCCATCCAAGACATCTTCAGGTTTTATAGATGAAGAAGAGTCTCGTGGTATACTGTACTCCGAATGGGTCTCAGTAGAGGCCTGCGAATCTACTGAAGCAGGCATCAGGAGCTGCAAAAGCACCTCACTGAGTACTGGCGGACTGGCAACTAGCTTAACGGAAGCGTCGTCGGCAGCTTTGGACCTGTGTTGTCTGTCTGTTTTTATCCTTACATTTTTTCAGAATATCGGTAGTCGGATGGCTGACCGAAGCCATTTCAGAATACGGAGATCAAGAATGAAAGTATTTAGCAACAAAAAGGGCCCGAAGACGAATGGTTCAGGTGTTGAACAAGGCACAAAACTGACAGCGAGGTACATTGTGGTCTGGGCCTAAACAGGTGACACAGTAAGAATGAAAATATCGGTGTGGCATTTGCTTTCCACAGGCAAGACAATTGTTTACTTTTTCTGACATCGGTTAGAGCAAGAAAAAAGGATCCCCAACGGGGTACTTAGCTTTAGAAGACTTCAGGATGATTCAATTCGTAACGAAAAACTCAGGTAGCGGCCGACCAGCACTCATGCGAACTGCTTCTGCTATGCGCTCCACTGGCAAGAAAGACTGATGTAATGGCGCAGGCTGCCTGTTTTTATGTCCCTGACACCCTGATGTCAGTCCTGGAGTGACAGCAACTGATGCAGAAATACTAAGTCTCTGGTATTCAGGCCGACTGAGGGCTACCTGCAGGCAGAAAACCCAAGTGTGATAACTACAACAGTGAAACACGAAGAACATCCACATCTTACCACCTCGTTGGTTTCTACAGAAGGTCCACTAAGGGGTAGAAAACTTGACGGCTACAGCAGACAGAGTTTTTCCCTCTTGTTCGCTGCAAGTAAGTGTGTCTTTAACTGATGACCCAAACAAGTAAGTGCCAAAGGGGGCCTTGACAAGGACATCTTGACGGGTTCCGGAAAATCACATAGCTGCATCCAAGCATGTATCCTTATGGTTATGCCTAAACCAGCTACTTGTGAGGTACCTTCCTCTGCATGAGATCAACCTCATCGATGCATAAGAAATGGACAGCAGAACAGCCAGTTGACAGAAAGTCTTTTTGAAATCCTCTGTAGACACTGACTCAGAGACAGTGTTGGATAGTTCCTTCATCAAATCTCTCCACAACTGAGTGAAGTGTGCCAAGTAGTTTAACGACTTCAGTGCAAACGTAGCTGATGCATACACTCGCTTTCTCAATGTGTCCATTGCTCTGGACTCCCTGTTCGGTAGATAGACAGAGGAGCTTTGCTCAGCTAGCTCCTTCTTGGTGGCTGCAGCCACCACTATAGCATCAACTGGGACTCCCTTGCTCCAGTGGTGTCTATCAGCAGGCGAGACCAGAAAGTTGTCCGGAAACTTGATAGGTTTGATAGTCACCAGGTCCTTCCAATACTGGTGGGAAACCAAATCAAGCAGTTCAACCATGTGTTTGGGGGGGGGGGGCACCCAACACATAAATGGTTCAGAAACAAAAGCCTCCAGAAACACAGATTCTTAAACAGAAGGAGCTTGGAAAGACCAACCACCCTTCTGTTTGAGGATTTCAAGGATATCTCCAAAGGAGATGTCATCGGGCGGTGATCTGGGGATTCCTTCTCCCTCATCAAAATCAGTATCTTCCATGAGAGACTCCATGGGGGAGTATATTTGCCTCCTCTTACATGTCCTCTTCCAAGGAACCTCTTCTATGGGGTGTTCTGGACAACTATCAGAAGAGGAGGGAAATTCCTCTACTAGAATTATCTGGAAACTTCCTGGAACTAGCTGTCCTTGTGGAATAGGTCTGATGGGCTCAGAGCTCAGAACAAAAGGTGGAAGATGGGTAGGACCTGAGATAAGAGTGGAGGGTTCTATGAAGACAGACAGCCCTTTCTACCACCTCGAATGCCAAAGGACCAGGGTAAACCTCTCTCCCGGCTCCTTGAAGCCGAAGCCTCTCAGGAAGGAAGGTTGGGATCACCCCCAGATCTGAGCCTTATGGGGAGAACTGGATCTGAGGAAGGAAGTTTGGACCTACCCCTGGATCTGAGACTCATGGGGCGAATAGGATTTGAGCTACTCAGGGCCAAGGCTCCAAGAGGAAGGGATGCATCCGACAAAGTCAGGGCTGTACCCAATCCCTCGGACCGGGCACTAACCTCTTGGATCCGAGACTAGCTCTGATCAGAGAGTATTAGAGCAGAACTGGTCAGGGATACCATTAAGAGTTGAAAAAGGTATCTTCCTTGGCTCAGATGCCGAACCTCTCGGGGATCTCTAGTCCTGGGACTATGAAACCACGGGTCAGATTGAAGAATGAGAGAGAATGGACTTAGCAGGAGCAATCATGAATCCAGGAGGAGACTGTGCTAACAGGACCGCCATCTAGATCTGAGCCCTGAGAAATTTCCACATCATCTTATCCACATTTGCCTCTATCAAATTCCTTGAAGACCTGGAAGATGCTGTGGATGAGGGTCTAGAGCATTTCCTTGGAGTATGAAAAAGCTGAGTTGACAAGAGAAGAAGAAACAGGTCTCAGAGTGTACTCTGAAGTACAAATTCTATGAGCTGGTTGTCAGATACAATGAAGTCTTTGGATCGAAGGCAGCCCAAGAGGTTTTGGAGCCGAAATTTTTCTAATCTTTTGCAGCGGCTCTGAAGAAGCCCTTGGGGACTTCTGAGATCTCTTTCTGGCATATGAAGAAACTTGTTTGGGTGTTTTGGAGAGGGTTTGAGCCCCAAAAGAAGCCGGTAGCAACCCTTTAAAATCAGTTTACTGCACCTATCTGATAACGCCCTGAGATTAAATGTGGCGCAAATGGGACAAGAGGAGTCAAGATGATCTGGTCCTAGGTAATACATGCAAATCTTGTGGGCATCTGAGTTTGGGCTTTTATGCCTACAAGAAGTGCACTTTTAGAAGCCAGATGGTTAATCCTACATGGCCAGGGAGAAAGGTACAGCTCAAAGAAGAAAGTTCACTACAAACGAAACAGTAAAGAAAAAAACTGTTAACAATAGCCTAAGAAAGGAAAGGGGAAAGGAATACCAGCTATGGTATTTTGTAGAATACCTAAAAAGGTAAGGAAAGAGATGTACCAACAACGGTACCAAGAACTACTCAACCGAGTAAAAGTTAAGAAAAACAGAGAAAAAAAAAGATTCTAAAAAGTGAGAAAAAAAGATTCTAATGTCAGTGAAAAAAACTTTAGAGGGAGGAAATGGACAGAAGAAGCTACAAGTTCTAAGAAAAAAAGAAGCAAGTTTTAAGAATAAACTGTAACTATAGGAAAAAGACTGCTTACTATGCTCGAGTGGAACCTGTACTTACTACCTCTAACCATGAAGGTGGCAAACGAGATCTGAGATGTTGGGGATAGAATGGAGCATTATGTGTAGAGGAAGGAGCTCAAGGGTTGGATCCAAGCTTGTGTATGTGTCCGAGTTGAAGGACGTAATCAGATCAGATGTCTTGGATAAATGAGCAGAAGCCATTGCCAAAGAAATGGACCCGACAAGAAAATGCAACTTAGTGGCCTTAGCCAAAGGTTGTTCAGGTGCTAATCTTCTGCCTTTTAAGACCCTGTCGACTGGTTATTTTTTTCATGGGCACTGTATATTGATGAAGGCCTCCAGTTTGGATCTTAAATGACAGTGGATTGTAGTGCTAAGATACTGGCAGTGCTGACACCCAACATATAAACCTACTCCAAAAAAGCAAAAAGGCCATGCCTGCTGCTGTCATGATTTACAATCTGGAGACCTACCTAAGAGCTACACCTCTCTTTGGCAATGAATGCAGAAACTTTCCAAACACATGCTAGAAGAAGCACCTTAACTATGGAGGAAAGAGCCCCAACCCCAATCATAATTTATCATTAAATTACTACTAAATGACAATATAATAAACAACAAGAACTGCTTAGCAGTCATAAGTGACATTCTGGACAACTGCAAGTCACATGCAATGCAACTGTCTTAGAAGGAGCAAAGCATATTCAAAGCCCAAGCACTGAACAAATACTGGATTACTACAGTTAAGCTGCTCTTATTTTCAAGTGGCATCACTTAGGAATGGGGTGCATCGTACACTGACTTTTTAACTTACTCAGAGAAACATGGCAAATTAAAAATCTATGGTAAGACTTAAAACAGTAAGAACTACTATGTCAGCTTTTACAAATCAACGTTCCTAATTAGGGACAGAAGAGAAACTGTTGATGGCTAAAGCCACTAATAAAACACTTGGCACCTCACTTGTCAAGGACGTGATGAACAAAGACCTACATTCAACACAGTCACTGAGACAAATGTAACATTAGGAGAGGGCAACAACTGAGAAATGCCCAACATCCTCCATTTTTATAACTGCTAGGACATGTCCAGCATTAATGTTATGAAACTCCAGTGATATTACCAAGGGAAGGCTACAAATTAAGTTATACATAGAACACGGCAAATGATGTCTTCTGCAAGATATTTTCTTTATGATCTAACTACCTTGTGGCTTGCTTACTGTTTTTTTACAAACACTTTCTGCAACAGCAGAATAGTAACGTATTACTTAACATTGGTCATATTTAGATACACAAGTAACTACACTTATTTATTCTGCTATACAATACAATCTGCATCTCCAGCTACTGTGGTTTAAAGGACTGACAGAGTTTTAGAGATGTATTTTGACAACTTGTGCTGCAAAATCAGTTTATAGTACATAGTGATCTGGATACAGGTAGTACACAAACACATACAAAGTATTAGCATCACTTTCAGTTAAATTATGTAAACATATACATCTTCTGAGGTCAGGAACAGATCCTCTTCTCTTGAAAGGCATCACTGAAGCATAGCTCGAATCTGTTTAGATGTGGACTCATCATTCAAATGGATTGTAGTGAACCTTAAAAAAAAACATACGTAATTGAACTGTAATATTTCTATACATGGAAGGAAAGTGGTATGAAACATCAATACAACAATTAATGTGTGAAGTAAGGAACTTTTTACTTCATTATACATTGTTTTATGTACGCTGAAAAAAAAAACAGACTGATGCTTCCATCTAGCAGAATTAATGTGATAACACATCCCTAATCCGACATGTAGTTTGGAACTCTGCTACCCAAACAAGAGCTGATCCTTTAACGTGTGTGTGTGTGTGTGTGTGTGTGTGTGTGTGTGTGTGTGTGTGTGTGTGTGTGTGTATATATATATATATATATATATATATATATATATATATATATATATATATATATATATATGCATACACACACACACACACACACATGTACATGCAAATACTGCTTCTATAGCTCAACCTGTAAATGAAGTGTTTCATATACTAAGTAGGGAAGGTTCTGGAATCAAGTCCCCCTTTTGGATTGTACGGTTTCTTGAAGTTTCAGCTATTAATTGAAGATATTTTACTGTTTGCACTACTTTTTAAATGTGTTCTGTGTCTAGATGTTTAGATTCAGTTTTGAGAGGGTTCTAATTTTTTCTCAATTTTTACTGTTTGTCTGAATTTGAAGCTACAGCTACTTAATGAATTGGATTTATAGTTTGTACTGCTTTTCAAGTGGTTTTTATGCCAACTGTATTAATCAAGGTTGCTACATTTATCTGTTATGCTTTTAGTCACTTTCCAAACTTAGACAAACAAAGCCACTTTTCGCCAGCTGCGTGAGCTATCAAAATCTTGTAGTGGTTAAATCTGGTGAGAATGGTTATAACTGCCACAAGGGGAGGAAAAAACACTACTGGTTAAAAGCTTTAGTTGTTTACGGCTTTCATTTTCACTATGAAGTTTATACTGCACGAGTAGTTAGCAATTGTCTTATTCTAAGATTCTTGGAAGTTGAAGCTCCTATGCACAAGCTAAAGTCAAATAGAGACATTTTGACACCATTTTGTATCCAGGAAGTAGGGAAGTACATTTGTTCTACTGCACTTAAAGTTGCCTATTTAAATCAGTTTTGAATGGTGACGGTCATCTTTTTCTATTTTACTGTGTTTTTCTCTGAATCTGAAGTTACAGCTAATAACTGGAGGTGTTTTACTACTCATACCGGTTTTCAAGCGGGTTCTGTGCTGTGCCTAGCTAACTAAAATCAAGATTTGAGAGAGTTCTGTCATTTTTCTACATTTTGCATGTTTTCCCCTCTAAACTTGAAACCAAAGCTATTTTTTCATTGGTTACATTAATTTCTTAGCTCAGCTATACTGAACTGAGCTGTGCTTTTCACAGCACCAAAACAACCTGTACATGACAGACACAGGCACTTCAACTGAAGTTTTACTCTTAGCAAGACAAGAACT
This sequence comes from Protopterus annectens, assembly GCF_019279795.1. Taxonomy (NCBI): domain Eukaryota; kingdom Metazoa; phylum Chordata; order Ceratodontiformes; family Protopteridae; genus Protopterus; species Protopterus annectens. The sequence goes on from NC_056725.1 coordinate 1,033,725,053, forward strand.
ACCATAGAGTGAAAAGCTGCACTAAGGCACTACCCCTCGCATCCAAACAAACCTAAATTGTTTTAGCGGTTTTTACCATAGTTAGATCTCTACCAATATTTGTTATACTGAAAACGTTTTGAAGTACATTCATGTTTGCATTATCATCAAAACTTAATTTAAAAGTTTAGACATATTTCCTCTGTACCAGGATTTTGTGCCTAACTTGCGTTTATAGGCACAATGGAAACTGCAGCGAAGTATCCATTTTGATAAAAATCACATTACCCTCAGGACAGATTCCTAGAGACCTACAAAGTAAACTTACCGATGTTGTTGTTGTGTCTTTCGGCTTTTCCCGGTTAGGGCTCGCTAATGATTGGCAGTAGATTTTTACATGCCGAGTTGCCGGCCCTGACGCACAAGCTTCAAAGAAGATACACCCATTCACGCATGTCTCCGCACAGAAGACGCTCTAGCTGAGAATCAAACAGGACGTCTTACTGTGAGGCGACAACGTTACCGCAGCACCACCACTGCAGTATAAACTTACCGATGTACAGATCATAAAAAAGAATTGTATCATGCTACAGGATCTCCTTAATACACCCTGAAAACCATATTCAATTCCTAAACATAATGGATAAAGTTCAAATACAAAGGAGCTCTCATCATCCTGGAAGACTAACTACCCTTCAACAAACTGGGACACTGTAGATTACAAAATTAAGCAATTTGTAGGCATAAACAAGAACTCACTAGACCAAACAGTCAAAAAGTGCTACAAGACAAAACAAAGCATTGTTTGACCTAATGTTTTAAAATCAATAATCTAGTACACTGGTATACCTTTCCCCAATTAAATCTGACCACAGTCTTTTAAACTTCTCCATATTCCCAAAAATATCACAATATTCAAAGATTTCAAACATATTAACATCCTGCAATTCTAAGAAGTCTCAAAATCAAGTATAACTGTACACCTCCCCCAAACTGGCCAGTAGTTAAGCAAATAAATTCTATGTGCACCTAGATAAATGTATTACCTTGACAGCTTCTACTAGAATCAAACAAAACAAAAAGTTCAAAAGCAAACCAACCTACTGGTACACATGCACAAATAAACATAATAAAAGGAAAACATCTTCTTAGAATATCCAGTAAAACTAATTAAAGTCAACATCAACAAATTCTCAAAAGTAGTGAAAAATATGAACAGGAAAGCTAAGGTTTCCATGAAGTTAGATGGGAACTAGAAGCTAAGGATAATTACAAATTCTTTACTTAAACACCAGGAATTTAAGAAATAACATAGAGAGTGCTCTGAACCTATTCAAAATTATACCACCTAATCAGATCCAGTGGATATTACAAATAACAAATTCAGTGCAAAATTTCACCACCAAGACAGCTATACAAAACCTACATATTCCCAAGGGTATCAAACCCACTATCATAAAAAGAACACTTTCTAGAGGTACTGTACTTTCCAAAACAAACATCCTCCATGGGACCTGATAGCATACATGGACACCAGCTGACCAGCACTAAACATCGTTGGTGAGCCTGCTTCTACAGCTATTCAACATGAGCTTTGCCACTGGCTCTGTCCCACAGGTATGATGCACAGTGGTTTGTGATGCCACTTCACAAGGACGGCACCACTAGACACTGAAAACTAAAGACAATAAGCCTAGGACAAAACTAGGACATTAATAATCTTCTAAGATTTAACACACAGCAGTTTGGCTTTTTTAAGTGTAGATCCTGTCTAATGAATCTGCTAAATTTCTCTGAGAATAAATCATGGTGTGGACAGCATTCACGCTGTCCATAAGGAATATCTTGACCTCGCCAAAGCATCTCTAAACTGATCCTTACTCAGGTCAGTGGATAACAAAATGGCTGAGGGACAAAACCCACACAGTGACAGTGTCAGTGGAGTCCCTCAGGGATCCATAATAGGACGTCTACTGTTCGGCATATACTTTTATAATCTCTAAAAATAAACTCAGATCTCCTGTTAACCAGGTCTGCTAATGTTTATAAACTGGTTGTCATTCTAAAGTCCCCTTCAAGTATACAGAAGTTACAAAATGGAACTTACACACGTTAATAGCTAATGCACAGGAAAATGGGCTAAAACCAAATGCTAAAAATGCAATACTGACACATTCAGTACACAATTCCTCGAACCAGCTTATAATAGAGGCGACGCCCCCTCCAAAATGACCTTAAAACTTGGGCAGACAATTCACTCCCAATCATCATGTTGCAACAGTGGTTAGGAAATCCTATCTAACTAAGCTGATTGCAAAGAGTATATCATCAAGATCCAAAGTCTTCACCCTTCTATATCGTACACTGATCAGGCCCATCACAGAATACATGCACCCTTTGGGATGCATTTTAATAAACATATTAAGCAGATAGAGAGACCACAAACATTCTTAACAAAAACATAACAGGTCTAAAAGACATCAGCTACCAGTAGAGCCAGGAGGCTCTGCCCTGTATTCAGCATCTTCTAGACGCCTTGGGGCAACCTGTGCCTTGCTTTTTAGGCCATTAGGAATCTGACAGTCCAAAACTTCATATTGCTCTATAAATTAAAGAGTCCAGCTAACTACCAAGACCAGAGATCATTTTAAGGTCTACCCTTTATAAAGAAAAATCACTACTCTAGATCCAGTAGTTTGACGCATACTACCATCGTTTAAAAAGGAGTTAACAGCATAACTGGCCTATCACTCCATGAAAAAGTAAGGTAAGATGTAAAGGTGAGTAGTGGTGTGTGTGTGTATATGTGTATAAATATATATATATATATATATATATATAAATATGTATATATATATATATATATATATATATATATATAAATATGTATATATATATATATACATACACACACACGCACACACGCACACACACACACACACACACACACACACAGCTACCCACCTTACAGCTACTTAATACAATAACTGTAACATTTTACAACAGTGGGGAAAGGGCAAATTTTAAGCCCCCACTATACTGTGACCTTGCACAAAGTAATGCAGCTATTCTGTGATCATATGACAATTCAATTGCTTGTGCCAAAATTAAACACGTTCAGTATGCTGAACTTACTACCATTTGAATGCTTTATATTCATTTGATCGTAAATTCAAAATAATTAAACCCAAAATATCAAAAACTAATTTCCCTTTTCTTCACTATTTTGTGCTCCCGAGTTAATCACATGTTGCAGGAGGTGTTGGGGGGTGTTGGGGGAAGACAATCGCATTAGGAGTTCAGTGGGGCTTGCCCCTGCATTAAACAGGCTTTCAACATTTTGAGTTTTAGATAAAGTGATGATGCTACAGATATACACATACATACATACATGCACACACACTGTGTGAGTGCATGTGGATTAGATATGGTCAAATTTGCTTTTAGTCGACATTTGTTTAGTACAAACAATGTGGGTGACTAAACAGATGGTCGACAACTATGTGAGACTGCACAATTCCTGGGGTTGGGGGATATATCCTTTCCCTCTGTACTGTGCGATGTTACAGAGTTAGTATGTATAATTAGTAGGGGTTGCAAGTGTAGAAGGGCAAGTCCCTCTGCAAAACGGTTTTAAAATTTATGTTTGCATGCACCGAAGATATTCCCTGGCGCACACGGAATAAGGTGTTGATGTTTTGCTATCAATATTAGCAAAGTTGACAGAGTATGTCGATCTTCCTGAATGGACCCACATACACATAGGCATATATGAATATAATATCTATGGATAGCTATCCAGATACACACAAACAAGGTGGTAAAACAGGTCTCGGCACCACCCCGAAAATACAAATAAAGCAGCTTAGCTCACTGAGACAGCAAAGACATTTGCATATACACGTACACAGAGAAGCATATACATAATGTACACGCACACTGATTTTATATATACATATATATATATATATATATATATATATATATATATACACATACACACACACATATAGATACACACACTCACACACACACACATATTGTCCCTGCTATGGAACAGGATTCCCATCCATGTGAAGCAGAGTTCATCTATTACTCAGTTTAAGCATAATCTAGACAAATGGAAGGGGAATGGGACAATTTACACCAGGGCCTGGCACCCATTTCCCTTATGGAAAGATGAAACTTAAATGCCTGGGCCTCAATGTCCTATTTCATTGCAGAACATCATTATTCTTTCAGGAAAACTTGGCTAGGCTTAGAAAGGCCCCTTTAGTCGTTAATCCAGTAACGACCTATGAATCATGTAATATGCCTTGTTTATTCTGTTGAGATTTCAAAATTTAATTTTTGCATGTTGCAGAAGAGGTTTAGATCCCTAGACACAGTATTTCTGATGCTACTTGACTTGCTGATGTGCAGTAAATCCAACAGTACTGGGTTAGAGGATACTTTGTATGATAAAAAAAAGGTCACCGCTTAGTAGTCTGTATGATACACAGTATAGTCACAGGGTTCTGAACTAATTCACGTAGGATATATTGTTTAGTTCTTGTATGCATTTAGTAAGGTATCTCCAGTGGCATATTCCATACACTTGCGGAAACATTCACCGAAATGAACTATACAGAAGCTCCTCTTCAAATATGTCCCCTTGAACTGATAATTTACTCAAATGGGACCTTACTAGTGCCCTGTCAAACAAAAGGATAAACTCAACACCTGTAGAGTTCACACCTTCACCACTTGCTAGCCTTTTCCAAATGTTCCCTCTTACTAAAACTAAACATGAACACTCAAACCTTGACAATTACAATACACAGATAATTTCTCTATTTTACTCATCCAGTAATACTACTTGTAAAATATCCTTTTAATTCCTCCACAAAACACCTGTCCTTTCCACATGGAAATCCAATTACTGCCTCTCCTATCCAGTCTGCATCCCATACAAAGTTACTTTGCAGACTATGTCCCCATCCCAGAATTAACCTTCTATGCTATCAAAAGGCTGGTGGCTTTCTCTAATCCCACTGAACCATCTGACAGAAAAATGCTGAACATTACTGGTCCTGATCTAAACCACATGGAAACCCACTGGCCAACAAACTGGGTAGTTGGTGACGCATTGCTTAAGGCTTTTGCTTCATATCGCCACAGCCTAGGGTTTAGTCCTGACCTTCAGTTACTGCCTGTGTTGAAACTACATATTCTCCTAATACTGTGTCCCCCCCTCGTTTACTAAAATAAGTTGATTACCTGACTGCACTAAATTGACTCTGGGTGTATGTTAGTTTTCTAGGTAAGTGAACTCGTTTTCCACAGTATATTATGTTATATTACCAATACTATGAATCTCAGTTCCAAAAGCCTTCTTAAACTTTAGATATAATACTTCACACCATGGTTCACTTATTGAAGGTGACCTAACCATAAAACAGAATCAGGTCAGTAGGCATGATGTTTACTATCTGAATCCATTCTTTTACTCAAAAACTGAACACCTTCAAGACCCTTGTCATCTTATTCTGTAGACGTCTTTACAAAATATCCTTGTCATCTTATACTGTAGACATCTTTAAAAAATACTGCAAAGGTGAGAGTATGCTGTTCAAGTTGCTTATTGCTCATTCCATTCTGCCAAGGGTAAACACTTACATCCTTTAATCCTCTGGTAGCATTATCCAATTCCTAAATAATTGCTACTCAATTCTGTTATAGGTTCATCCAACATAAAATGGAA
>NC_056725.1:1033731274-1033811274 GCF_019279795.1 Protopterus annectens
GGGGTTTGCACGCAAGACCCCGGCCGGAAAAGGGAAGTCCGTGTGTGCTAAACTCCGACCCAGCCGAAGGAAGCTGGGAGCTGTTGGAGTAAGGGTCGGAGCCGACCCTAGATCTCCACTGGCTCCACCAGCACCTGCTCCGGGAGCCAAGCGGTCGGAGGAGGAATGGCAATGGATGGCTATCGGCTCCAAGCCAATTGGGTCGGAGCCGAAACAAATTTCTGAAAGACTGAGGACTGGAAAAGCCTTTGGAGTACCCTGTCTATGTCCGAATCTGACATCCTGATGACCTGGAAGAGACCTAACGGGTCCGAGCAGGCCTCTCCAACGGCTCCAAGGGACTAGGGGACCCTCGAATCGACTCGAGCAATTATCGGCCCAAGGAGTGTCCAAACCAATTCCATCGGTGCCGAACAGGGCTTCGGGCGCCGAGGAGGAAGTGTCTGAGCGACCTTCATCGGCTCCAAGATCAGTGGAGCCGATGAAGGTGACCCGCCTCTCGAGGCCCCAGCCGCCGGCTCCGAACCCAGAGGAGTCGCAGGCTGGAGGCATCGAGGCAGACCGCTCGCCCTCGGCTCGAAGTCCGTGGAGCTGAAGGAGAAGCCTGCCTATGTCTTTTGGCTGTCGGTTCCGACGGGCTGGTCGGAGCCGCTTTTCTTTGCAGGAGAAGGAGAGGAAGCTAATGCCTCTTCAAATGAGGGTTTAATAAGGCCTTTAAAATAAGTTTATTTTTCCTCTCTGGAGGACCTCGAGGAAAAGCAGCGGGCACACGCTACAGGACTCCTGCAAATGTTTGGCTCAAACAGTACACACAGAGAGAATGGTCATCTGTTATTGACATTTTGAAACTGCACTTAGTGCACTTCTTAAAACCTGAAGGCCTAGGAGCCTGTGAGATTATGGCAACCAATCTAGTGAACAGCAAAAACAAAACACACTAACTATCACAGAAAAAATTCTTTTTTTTTAAACCAAAGACTGACACAATAGAAAAAAATAACTAAAAGGATCCAAGAACCCTAAAATAAAACAGGACTTGAATGACAACTGACTGACAGGGAAGGCCCTTCAGCTCAAAGGGACCTCTAGTCAGAAAAAGCGCAATCACCACACAAAACTTTTACAAAAATATCCACTCATACACAAAAACACAAGATAGCCGTTAAAACAGCTTTTGTTGAAATTTTAGGAAACTGACAGGAAAGTAAGTGAAAAACACTACTTAGCTCAGCTAAGCTCGAGACCACGTCTTTGCTTGTTAGCGGCAAACGAGATCTGGGGGACTGGTAGTGGTGCATCCTGGGATATAGTAAGCTCAGCCAATAAGAGACTTCGTTCTTTGGCATAAGCGTGCCGAGTCGGAGCCGAGGTTCGGCTCCGAACCCATCAGTCAGAATGTAGGCGAGATAGGATCACATAACATCTAGGTTTATGAGGTAACAAGTGATGTGTGGTGATAAGCCAGGGATCGGGAAGCTGCTTACAAGTTGAACTGTAGCTTCAAACGCACTACACAGACGCTATGTTCCCACACTTCTACTAGCAAAGTTCATAATGATGAAAGCCCTTTCCTAAGTGACTCTCTTGTTTTCAAACTACTAAAAGATGAAGGTGATGTGATACTTTTATAAAACAGCCTAATAAAATTTTGGCTTCAAAGAAAAATACCACTACTCTCCATGAAAGGACATAAAATATTTCAGTACAGGAGTTCACCAGCAGAGAGAAAACAGGAAGACATGTGATGATTTTACAAGTTGTTAAATTATTTCAAGAACCTTTCATTTCCAAGAGATTCTATACTTCCCAGTTTCAAGCATCTTATAGTAAAACTGATGAAAAAGCGGCATATACATCTTTAAATGTGTAATTCTGTATTGGGTTTCTAAGCAAAGGTGCTTTGTATCATTTATCACATTCAAAAAAGGGAATACTAAATGCATGAAAAATGTGCATGCCAGTACTTTGGAAATGCACAAAAAATCTGATCCAACAGCATACCTGAGTCTTCAACTAACTGCCTTTTCATTACGTTTTGATAATAAGTACAAATTGCAGAGGAGTGAACAAAGACACTGTCTCAAGAGGTCTAGCAAAACTGAAACCCTTTAGTATACTCAGCAATGAGCCGCTGTAACCCATCACCAATATTAAATCTGCAAGGCAGTTAGTCATACATGAATTGTTCTCTGCGTAATTTCAAAAATATTAGCATACAAAAGTTACATTATTCAAGGAACACAACCTTTTGCTCATAATGTGAGCAAAGCTGCTCAAACACACAAACGTACACTGTGCAGCTGTTTTGATGACCCTGCATTATGACCCTATGGACTTCCTGTAGAGGAGACATATTCTGAAGCAGTCATTGTGCAGTAGCCAAATTTGTTCTAATGGTCAGAAGAGGAAAGGCAGTATCTCTTTCCACTGTCTTATGGCTCCCTCTGCTGGACTAAGCAACAGGTAACAAATTCTGCCAATTACTGTGAGCTATATGTTTACATACTGAGACATTTAACTCCATTAGCTTAACAATGGCAGTTTCTAACGTTGTTGTTGTTGTGTCTTTCGGCTTTTCCCAGTTAGGGGTCGCCACAGCGGAGCTCCGGTCCGCTAATGATTGGTAGTTGATTTTTACGTGCCGAGTTACCAGCCCTGACACACAACCTTCAACGAAGGTTCGCCCATTCACGCATGTCTCCATGCAGAAGACGCTCTAGCTGAGAATCAAACCGGACAGCATCTTACTGTGAGGCGACAACGCTACCGTAGCACCACCACCAGTTTCTAACAAAGGTATGATATTACTGCAAACAAAATGCAATGTTTTTAAAAGAAAATTACGACAAAACTGAACTACATATAAACAGGATTCAAATGTGCATTTATTTTGTTCTTATTTTTCATTCAGGCATATAAGCAGAGACATTTCATGGTCAAATAGAGCCCTACACAGGATAAAGGTCCAGACTCCCCCTATCACCACCCCACCCAGCCATTCCTGAGTCTCGGTACTTGGCTCTCTCTCCCCAATTAACATACACACTGTTCAAACATATTAGTGTGCCTATCATTTTCTACTTTATTTTTTCAATCATTGCAGATATTTACATTTACATTTAAAACTTTTACTTCATATTTTATAGCACAAACACTTGATGGCCATTTCCTAAACAAAACAGTCTCACATTAAAAACAAACTTAGCAACTGTAAACTTCTAGGACCTTGAAAGTCATGTTCATTGAAAATTCATCTGGCGAATTGTGAATTAAAATGTACCTTGTGCATCAGGCCGTTTTCAAACCATGGGCACCCTGCACACATTTTTAGGACCATGCACATATGTTCTTTAATTCACCTTCCTGACTGTTTTAAGTATATTCTTTGTTCAATACATTAGATTTGTTTGGATGTGTTCTGAACATTTTTTTCCCAGTAACCAAAATGTATGAGCGAATAATGACAAAAACAACCCATTTCAACCATAAAAGATGACTCAAACTGCTGTCAACATAATCCACCAATATCAGCCAATAAGCACAACTCTGCAGAAGTAAAAGTTATCTAAATAATTGCAGAATAAAAAACTTATTACTAATGCAGATATTGCTGTATTGTCAAACTTTGCATTTCAGTGTTTAGTCTATAATGCAGTGCCTGCTGGCACTGAATTATAAACTGCATATGTTACATTAAAAAATAAAATTGGTGTGTTGATGATACTGCTATAACATTCCCAAGCTAGCTATGCAATAGGGAATATCTGGTGAAAAACAGGTTCATAGTCACTGGGCATGTATTCCTGGAGACCACTAAGGAACCTAGCCCAAATTCCCTATGTGACTTGCTCAATTTCACACAGTATCTAAATAAAAAGTGAAAAGAATTAAAACCTGCACCCTTGCCACAGGAAACAGCTTATTAACAAGTTGAAACTTAAGTCTCCTTTATCAACTTTCTGAATAACAATTAACTAAATACCGATAACCTTTATAATCCGATATTGTAAGGAAGACTAATCATAGTGTTATACAACAAAAACTACATAATGGACAATTTTGATTATCACTACAAATAATACAGTCCATATGACCTGACAAATATTACCCCCTTTGCAGTTGCTGGATGCTGTAGAGAAGGTACTGCAAAAGCGTATTACTGAAATACAACATGTTTAGACTATATTAAGCAATTCAAGCCTATTAATTAATCAATTCATTCTTTAATGCATTAAATAAAGTAAAACAATTATAGATAATTTAAATGTTGCAGCAGCTTTGTTCAACAACCCACACGTCATTTACAAAAATCTGAAATATTATTATATACAGAACGCTATGTTTTTTCAGGGGGAGGGGGCTTGCATTACACCTACATCTCATTTCTGACTTCCCATGTGTTCATCAAGAATAGCTAGCCCACCTGGCATCACTCAATACAGGTCTGACCTATATGAATGGCTAGTAATGCTGTACTGCTTACTGCATACAGCTCCGGAGTCAACAGAGCCAAATGTGGCCTTACACCTGGAAATGAAATCGGTCCCATCAGCCATAACAACATCCCATTACTTGGCCGTCTCTACCCAATTACCATAAACACTGCTCAAACTTATTAATATACATAGATAAAACACCAGTGAAAGGACCACCACGATTATGCAGCAAAAGAATCTTCTTGATTAAATACAAAAAGAGATGAGCGCTTTCACGTACGGACTGTACGCTTCTTCAGATCTATTTGATTAAAACTACACAATTCCTTATATAGTACAGAGTAAATGGCAAATTGCATCAATTAATCAATTGGTATTATAATTACAAAGTTAAGTGCAAGAAGCTGTTGCTAAAGTGTCAGTGCTATTGCTTAAAGAAAAGCTAACTCACTCTATATACAAACAGAAAACAGTTTTCAAGAACAACTCAAAACATCAGAAAAAACAGACATGTAAGAAAACATAAAAAAAAAAAATATATATATATATGTGTATGTATGCTTCTGTTTATCAGTAGCACATAAAAAATCTTAATTTCTAAAAAACTCCATAAAGAGTTTTATAAGAAATGGAACATTATATCCTTAGGCTTGGAAGCAGTGTATATTCTTATGTTTTTATATATTGTGTATATGAGCCTGGTTTGTTCCCTTATATATTACTATTTAAAAGTAATAGTAAGACCTTGGAGAGACGAGGCAGAGGGGGAAAGGTGTAGACTGATAGGTTTTTCCAATTGAAGGAATAGGGCATCCACTTTCCATGCTCGTCTGTGAGAAGTCCTTGTGCAGAATTTGTCCAGTTGATAATTTTGGGGGAGGGGGCAAATAGATCTATGTCTGGACTCCCCCATTTCTGTGTTACCATGCTGAAGATTTGTGGATCCAGTTTCCACTCGTGCGAGTCCATAAGATTTCTGTTTAGGTCGTCTGCCAGAGTATTTTGTTTTCCTGGCAGGAACTGAGCTTGAAGATGTACTTGGTAAGTCAAGGCTGTGTTCCACAATACCATGGCTAGTCTGCAAAGGGGGTAGGAATGTGTTCCCCCTTGTTTGTTTATGTACCACATAACCGTGGTGTTGTCCGTCTTTATCATTAGTTGTCCTGGGTGAAGTAAGTCCTTGAAGGCTGTCAGGGCATTCTGAACAGCTAGCATCTCTTTCTGGTTAATATGGAGATGCATTTGTTTTGGGCTCCATATACCCTGAATGCATCTCCCCGCCAGGTGGGCCCCCCAAGCATAGTCTGATGCGTCTGTAGTTAGGGTTTGGGTGGCGGGGGGGGGGGGGGTAGAGTGAATGACAGTCCCTTGTTTTGGTGGCATGTCTCTGCCCACCATAGAAACTCCTGTTGTAGGCAGGGAATGAGAGGAATAAAAAGTTATGTACCTACCATAACGTTCCATGTTAGTTGTTTTCTTCTCGCCTTCTTATATGTTGGTTGGGTTCGGAGCCAATCCTCGGCTCCGACTCGGCCATCTACTAAAGTTTGAGAGCTATTTACTGGCTCGAGGCCTCCCCATATCCCACAATGCTTGGCGCTAGATACCCAGATCTCGTTTGGCAGAGCTAACACCACAGAAAAATTCAAGGACACCTGTCCAAACTACAAGGTTTACCTACAGCACTAAAATAGAGGAGGACGTAACCAAGATAAGACTCAGCCAGAGGAAGAAGGCCTCAAAAAGGGACTCTTCTCAGTCTGTCCAGGCTAGGGGGATGGAGGGCGGGACGCAAGAAAGGCGGCGAGAAGAAGACAACTAACATGGAGCATTATGGTAGATACATAACTTCTTAATGTTAAGTTGTCTCTCTCGCCTTCATTCTTGCTGGTTGGGACAGCGTCCCTAGCACCTTAGTCCTGGGTGGCTCATCGGAACAGACTCTTGAGCACAGTGGAACCAAAATCAGCTCTACTCCTAGAGGCCATATCCAACTTATAATGTGAAATGAAAGTATGAGGAGTGGCTCATGTGGCTGCAGCACAAATAGATTCCATTGGTAGTCTTGCTTGAAAAGCTACCGAAGTAGCTAACGCTCTGGTGGAATGACCTTTAGGTTTAGTAGGGAGTTCTTTATGTCTCAGCTGATAAATCAAAGTAATAATAGAGGACAACCACCTGGATAAGGTTACTTTAGAAACTGGCAGGCCCTGTTTGCCCTCAGCATAGGACAGGAAGAGTTGGTCTGATTTTCTTGTTTGCTTAGTCCTATCCAAATAAAAACGTAATTGCCTATGAACATCCAATTGGTGTAACTTTTGTTCAGCTTTGTTCGAATAGTTAGGAAAAAAGACAGGTAGATCAATAGCCTGATTCAGATTTGTTTCGGAAGGTATCTTGGGCAGAAACTAAGGATTAGTCCTGAGTGAAACTCTATCCTTATGAAACACAAGGTAAGGAGGACGAATACAGAGGGCTTGAAGTTCCGAAACTCTCCTAGCTGAGGTGATGGCTACTAAAAAGAGAGTCTTCCAGGACAGCAATTTTAAAGAACAGGAAGCCGCAGGTTCAAAAGGGGGGAGAATCAAGGAAGCTAATATCAAGTTTAAGTCCCAAGGAGGAGGGGGATCTCTGACCGGGGGCCTAAGCAAAATAGTTCCTTTAAGAAAGGCCTTGCAAAGTTTGTGGGACATGATGCTGGTTTCTGACAGGCCAGCGTGGAAATTTGCGATAGCAGCTAATTGGACCCTAATGGTGGCAGACGAGGAACCAGCTTGAAAGAGTTCTACTAAAAAATCTAGAACGTGATGGACAGGGGCTGTAAAGGGGTCTATATTCCTAGCCTCTGCCCAGAAAGAGAAACATTTCCACTTACTAGCATAAGTCTTCCTGGTGATAGATTTGTGCGAAGAAAGGATGATTTCACGCACCGGCTGAGAAATATGTGGAAGCCTGGCTAAGGTTGGAAGTGGAGCAATCAAGCTGTGAGGTTGAGAGACTGAAGGGATTGGTGCAGCCCGCAAGACTGATGGACAAAAAGGTCTGGCACTGAGTCCAGATTCCAAGGCTGCTCCAGCAGGTGACGATGCAGGAATGGGAACTAAATTTGTCGAGGCCACTAAGGGGCAATGAGGATCATCCTGGATCCCAATACGGTAGCCTTCTGAATTAGTTTGGGAATTAGGGGAAAAGGTGGGAATGCATACAGAAGACCCCGGGGCCAATTGTGAACTAGAGCGTCTCTGGGGGAGTGTCCGGGAAGGGGGAAGAGAGTGAAGAAATCGTCGCACTTGCTGCTGAGAGGAGTTGCGAAAAGGTCGCAGCAAGGTTGACCCCATCTGCGGAAGATATTGTCCGCTACTGACTGATTGAGAGACCACTCGTGAGGCATGAGAATAGCTCTGCTTAGCCTGTCCGCTATGACGTTGGACTTCCCGGGGATGTGCGTTGCCATCAGAAACCGTTGAGAGGAGATCACCCACTGCCAGAGTCTCAGTGCTTCTCGACATAAGGGATAGGACTTGGTTCCACCCTGCTTGTTGATGTACCACACTACAGACATATTGTCTGTCTGAATTGCAATAGTCCCGGTGGGTAGAGAGTCCTGAAGAGCTTGCAATGCTAAAAGCACCACTCTCATCTCAGAGACGTTTATGTGCAGGTGGTACTCTAGAGGTTGCCAAGTGCCCTGGACAGTCCTGCCCTGAAAATGCCCCCACCCCCACCCGATCAGGGAGGCATTCGTGGTCACCGGGGCAACAGGAGGAGGAAGAACAAACGGTCTGCCCTGGAGTACCAGAGGGGAGACCATCCACCAAGCCAGGTGGTCTTTGCATGATTGAGTGATTATTATCTTGTGAGACATCGGAAGTTGTTGAAAAGACCATTGGGTAAAAAGCATCAACTGAAGAATCCGCATGTGAAAACAAGCCAGGGGAACTAGTATGATTGCTGCTGCCATGAGACCCAAAGTTTTTAGTACAAATCTGGCCTGAATCCTCTTGCACTGTAATAAGACCTGCACATGTCGGCGAATGTCTAACACACTGTCTAGAGGAAGTCTTGCAGACAGATCTTTTGTATTTAATCTTGCGCCTATAAAGGTTACAGACTGACAAGGCGACAATGCAGACTTTTCGAAATTTATTGAGATACCTAGCTCGGAGCAAGTTTGGATGGTATAATCCCTGGCTCACAGTAGCTGATGCCTGGTGGAAGCAGTAAGGAGCCAGTCGTCTAGATATGGAAACACCTGGAATCCTCACCGTCTCAGGTGAGCCGTAACCACTGCCATGCATTTGGTGAACACCCTGGGGGCTGTGGTGAGACCAAAGGGCAGGGCTCTGAATTGATAGTGACTGGCTCCCAGCCAGAAGCGGAGAAACCTTCTGGAGCGCCTGTCCATTTTGATATGGTAGTACGCATCCTGAAGGTCTATGGAGCACATCCAATTGTCCTGACCCAAAAAGGGTAGAATGGACTGAAGCGTGACCATCCGGAACTTTGTTTTTTGAACAGACTTGTTTAACCTGCTGAGATCCAAAATGGGTCTCCAGTCCCGTCTTTTTTGGCACCAAAAAGAACTTGGAGTAAATTCCGGATCCTTGCTGGTCTGCTGGGACTGGATGGATGGCCCGTTTTTCTAGCAGTTTTGAAATTTCTGGCACTGCTTGTTCCCTTAGACCGGGTGGAACATCTGTAAGGGACTTGGTTGTTTGTACAGGGGTGTGGACAAAGGGGATTTTGTAACCCTCGGATATGATAGACCATACCCATTTGTCTTGTGTGAGGAATTGCCAGGCTTCTGGGTACAGTGACAATCTTCCCCCGACTGCCTCCAAAGGTGGACAGTCGGGCAGCCCCTCAGGGGTGCTGGAAGGGTTTGTCAGAGAAAGATTCTCTGCTACTCTGATTTTGCAGACCCCCTCTGCCTCGCGGGTGGTGTCTATTATTGTTCCCTCCCCTGCCCCTGGAGGAAAACTCTCCACGTGTGTCAGGCACGACTCCCTGGGGTTTCCGAAACCACATTTTCCCCACTCTTCTGACCTTTAGGTATGGTCTAGAGGGAGTAGAAAAATGGACTCCCACGGCAGAGAGAGTCTTGCCTTCCTGCTCACACCTGGTAAGGGTATCCTTCAACTGTGGTCCAAACAGAGCCAAACCATCGAAGGGGGTATTGGTGAAGGACACCTTCAAGGGGTCAGCAAAGTTGCATAACCGCATCCAGGCATGTCTTCTCAAAGCCACGCCTGTACCTGCGGCCCTACTCGCCCCATCGGCTGCATAAGAAATGAGCAGCATGGAGGAGTTGACAATTCAGTTAAGAGTCGCCAGCTGGGAGTTAATCTTATCATGAGCCCCTGCAGCTGATGGATCCTGAAGGGTATCACCCAGTTCCTTGAGAAGATCCCTTTGAAGACGGGTGAAGGGGCACAGATAATTCAGCGACCGCATGGAAAAAGTCGCTGAGGAAAACATCCGCTTCCCGTACCTGTCCACTGTCCTAGACTCTTTATTAGGGGAATGGACAGGTACCAAAGGGTCAGCCAACTCCTTCTTCATGGCTGCTGCAACCACCATGGCATCAACGGGGACACTTTTGTCAAAAATTGCTTGTTGGCTGGGGCTGTAATGACCACGCCCTTCCAGCCACTACTTCCATCAGCGGGTCGAAGGGCGGAGACACCCAGGAGGAGGAAGGGCAAGAACCAAACGCGTCCAGGTATACTGACTCGTCCTCGGAAGTGTTAAGGGCAGTCCAGTTCCCCCTCTGCTTAAGAATTTCTAGGATGTCTGAAAAAGAGACATCCTCAGAGGGGGATCTTGGGGACCCTTCCGAATCCTCCAAGTCTGTATCAGACGTGACTGACTCGGGGGAGTCGACATGTTTCCTCTTACATTTTCTCTTTCGAGGGGGCTCCTCTGAAGGATCAGGGGAGGCTCCGGAAGAGGAAGATACGCCCAATAGGGCGACCTGGAGCATTTGTTCTCCACGCTTGGGGTCAGGAGGGTGGGCAGAGACCGATGCAGGCACCATGGGGGGAGGAGCCGAAAGGGCTGTTCGAGGGGCCGACTCAGGAGTCAGCACGCTCCTCATGACCTCGAAGGCGCCCCTATCAGGCAGAGCAGAGGGTCCCCGCTCCAAAGAGATGTGAACCCCCTCCAAGCACCGAGAGGGACAGCTCCGAGGCTGATGTAGGAGCCGAGCTCACCTGCGCCAAGGCCCCGAAAGGGAGAACGGGGTCAGACAAGGGTCCGATGCCACTCACCCCCTCGGAGCCGACGTGGGAGTCCCGGCGCCCAGATCCCTCCAAGGACGAAACCAATGAAGAAATCGGAGCCAATGAAGGAGCTGAAAGGTGTGGTATCGGCTCCGCCGCTTCCAAGATTGGAGCCCCAACCAGCTCCAGCTCCGAAGGAGGAACTGCTAAAGACACAGGGACAGCCACAGTCTGTTGAGAAGGGCTGGTTAACATTTTGGCCAGGGCCTGCGATTTAAGGAGTCTACTGACCACCCTCTCCAAGTCATGATCGGATAGCCTGGAGGACCGAGAGGAGTGGGACCTATGGCTTCGTTCAGACTGAAGCAATGGTGACCTCGGAGCTGAACTAACCGATTCTAGGGAAGGGGACCTAGAACGTTTTCGGCCCAAAGACGGCTCCGTCACTAAAGTCGGAGCCGACTGAGGTCCAGAGATGTCGGTTCCAGTCGGAACCGAAGAAGAGGCAGATGCTCCGCCCGGCGACGGCTCCGAACTTGGAGCCAACGGCTTGGCGGGCTTTAAGGATATCCCCGACTGAGGCTTCGCCGGGGACCCCTCTGGCTTAAGTAAGCCTCTCAAAATAAGCTTGTTCCTACGCTCCTGCAGGACTCTCAGGCTGAAAGCATGACAGACCGAGCAGGAGTCCTGCAGGTGTAGGGGACCCAAACAATAAGCACAAGAAGTGTGACCGTCTATCAGAGACATCTTCTGACAGCACAAGTCACACTTCTTGAAGCCTGAAACTTTAGTATCCTTGGACATACTGGCAAGGGGATACCAAAGGGAGGATATTAAACTAGTGCTTAAACAAGGCACACAGAAACACACACACACACACACACACACACACACACACACACACACACACACACACACACACACACACACACACACACACACACACTAGTTAAACTAACAACAATAACAACAAGAATATCCACTAGTAAATATATACAAATATTACAAGGCTAAATAACTGTAGCTACGAAAGGCTAAACACTACTCCTATCAGGTACAAAAAGGGTGGGGTTAGCCACTAAAGAGAATAAACAAGGGGGGATAGAAACTCTAACAAAAAACGAGTTTCCTGAGTGGGAAAAACTAGGGGATACACAATCTAATTATACTAAAAGGGAAAGACTATCTATATAAAAGAGAAATACACAGGTAAAATTTAAGCTAATAATACAAAAAAAGATTAATACGACCTGAGCCAGTAAAAACATAACCTCATAGCTGAAGCGGCAAACGAGATCAGGGTATCTAGCGCCAAGCATTGTGGGATATGGGGAGGCCTCGAGCCAGTAAATAGCTCTCGAGCTTTAGTAGATGGCCGAGTCGGAGCCGAGGATCGGCTCCGAACCCAACCAGCAAGAATGAAGGCGAGAGAGACAACTTAACATTCATTGTTTCCAGACTGTGACAATGTTGACTCCATAAACTTTTTAGATCCCATTGAAGTTTCCTCATATGCAGTCTTGCATATGGAATTAGTAGAATGCAGAATGCCATGAACCCCAAAGCCTGCAGAATTTGTCTTGCAGACAACTGGGTTTTTGTTGCCATCTGTTTGAAATATATAGTCAGTTGCCTTTGTTTGTCTGGCGTAAGGTAAGCTATCTGGGCAGCTGTATTCAAGCTTGCACCCAGGAATGTAATTTTTTGAAAGGGTACCAGTTGTGATTTATTTTCGTTTATTGTGTACCCTAGGCATGTTAGAAGCCTTTTTACAAACGTCAGATGTTGAAGAAGAATGTCCTTGTTCTCTGCTTGAATGAGACAGTCGCGTCCAGGTAAGGATAAATTTGTATGCTTCTTTGCCTACAAAATGCAATTACTGGTGCCAGGCACTTTGTAAAGACCCTGGGCCCAGTAGATAAGCCAAAAGGCAGTGCAGAGAATTGGTAATGCATGAAACCTGCCTTGAAGCGGAGGTATCTTCTGCACGATTCCCTTATTGGGATATGCAGGTATACCTCTTTTAAGTCTAGAGTTACTAACCAAGCGTTTCTGCCCAGCATAGGCAGTAGCTGTTGTAAAGTCAGCATTTTGAATTTTGGAATGTCCAGGAACGTGTTCAAAATCGGTAAGTCCAGTACTGGACGCCAGGCATGGTCTTTTCTGGGTACCAGGAACAGTCTTAAATAAAAACCTTGCCCTTTTTCCTGTTCTGATACTGGTTGAATAGCCCCCATATATCCATGAGGGACGTAACTTGTTTCTGAGCCTCTGCCCATTGATTTGGTGGCAGATCTGGCCAACCGTTTGGAATTGGCAAAGTATGGAAAAGAAATCTGTACCCCTGGGATACTATGTTTAATACCCACTTGTCCTGGATAATTAACTGCCAATTTTGAGCATAAAGTGCTAATTTTCCCCCCAAGGGGTCTGCCAAAAGATAAGCGCTTGGTGATGGTAGAGGGAAGTCATTGAGACTGCTTACTGTAGGGTTGTCCTTTGTTCCCTCCAGATTTGGAGGTGGAGGTACCCCATTGCTTTGACCTGTAAGAACCCTGTGATTGGTATCTAGAGCCTTTTGAGCACCTGGAGTTGCCTTGAGAGGCTCTGTTGGACACAGGAAAGGACCAATTTTAGTAGGCCAGTGTCTACTGAATCTGGGTGGCTGCACTTGTAAGAAATCTTTTACAGTTTGCATAGATTTAAGCTTTGTCTTCCATTTTCTTTAAAACCTCTTCTGCCTTATTACCAAACAGAGCATCATGCTGTAAAGGGGCATCCAACAATTTAGCTTTAACATGATCAGGCAGATTTTGCTCCTTGAGCCAGGCATGCCTTCTAATACACAGATCTAGTAACTGCGGCTCTGCAAGAGGCCTCCAAAGAATCAAAACCACATTGCAAAGTATGCCTTCCCACCTGTTCTGCTGCATGCAATAATTCCTGTAATTCTTTATTTTCCACACAATCAGAGATCAACATCATTTTCTGTTTCAATAAGCCCATAACATGCTGTTGATATTTAAGCATATGAAACTTTTAGTTATGTACTTACCATAACTTTAGATGTTTGGGATCCATCTTGTCTACATTCTGTACTGATGGGCTCGGAGCCGATCCCTCGGCTCCGACTCGGCACGCTATGCTACAGAGCGAAGCCCCTTATTGGCTGAGCTATTCTCTATCCCAGGATGCACCACCACTAATCCCCCAGATCTTGTTTGTCCGCATTCATGCACACATACATAACTTGTTTATATAACATTGCCAGATGTTTCAAGATGAAACAACAGGATTCGGACCGTCCGATCTCTTCTGATCTCCAAGGAAGGGGGAAGGAGGGTGGGTTATTGAATGGTGAGATGGATCCCAAACATCTAAAGTTATGGTAAGTACATAACTAAAAGATGTTATGTGATCCTATCTCGCCTACATTCTGTACTGATGGGACAGCGTCCCTAGCACCTAAATCCTGGGTGGCTCACTGGAAAACACTCCTGAGCACTGTGGAACCAAATGAAGCTCGCCCCTGAGATGCCACATCCAATTTGTAGTGAGAAATGAAAGTGTGCGGGGAAGACCACGAGTTGCAGCACAAATGTCACTAATGGCAAGCTTAGAATGGAATGCTATTGAAGTAGCCACAGCTCTTGTAGATTGAGCTTTGACAGAGGTTGTAAGCTCTTTATTAGAAGAGGAATAAGCTTGACTAATACAGTCCCTGATCCATTTGGCAATAGTGACCTTTGTGACGGCTTTGCCCAATTTATTATCCGAAAAGGATACAAACAATTGATCTGTTTTCCTTGTTTGTTTGGTCCTATCTAAATAAAAACGCAATTGCCTGTGGACATCTAATGTGTGGAATATGTATTCCGCTTTGTTTGAGTACTTTGGAAAGAAAACTGGAAGTTCTAATGACTGTTGTAGACAAAAACTGGAACAAACCTTAGGGACAAAGGATGGATTTGGCCTGAGAGATACTCTATCTTTGTGAAAAACCAGGTACGGAGGTTTTACAGACAAAGCTTGAAGCTCTGAAACCCTTCTGGCAGAAGTAATCGCAACCAGAAAGGCAGTTTTCCACGATAGAAATTTCAAATCACATGTTGCTGCCGGTTCGAAGGGGGAGGAAGTTAAGGCACGTAACACCACATCGAGATCCCATGGAGGAGCAGGATGAGAAATCGGAGGTCGTAAAAGCGCAGCACCTTTCATAAAGGTCTTACACAATCTGTTGCTCATTAAAGGTGGGTTTATAGATTCGTGAAAATTGGAAATAGCTGCCAATTGAACCTTGATGGTAGAGACTGAAGAACCTTGATTGAATAGAGAAGTTAGAAATTTCAGGACTTCCGGTACGGGAATAGTGATGGGATCCAGACCCCGGAGTTGAGCCCAAATAGCAAATCTCTTCCATTTGCTAGAAAAAGAAGTTATGTCCTTACCATAACGTTCCATGTGGAGTGTTCATCTCGCCTTGGTTATTACACATGGGTTCGGAGCCGATCCTCGGCTCCGTGCCGGCCGACTGCAAGCTCTGCATCGAGAAGAAGCTCGAGGACATCTAATACCCACAATCCCCCTCTGCCTTTACTTCAGATCTAGTTTGCAAGCAAACCAGACATAAAGCACGCACACATGCCAAACTATATACATAGAAGTACATATATACAAACATACCAAGGGTATGATAGTAACACTAATAATGCAACAGCAGAAGGAGAATACTCCAGACCAGGCACCAAATTGAACGTTCTTCCTAAGGATGGGAGGGGTGGGAATGTAATAACCAAGGCGAGATGAACACTCCACATGGAACGTTATGGTAAGGACATAACTTCTTTATGTGAGAGTGTTCAATCTCGCCTTTGTTCTTACACATGGGTAGCGTCCCTAGCTCCATGATCCTGAGGAACTCAAGGGAGAACGTTCTTGAGCACAGTGGAACCAAAGGTTGCCCTATCCCTAGAAACCCTGTCCACTTTGTAATGAGAGATAAATGTATGTGGTTTAGCCCAAGTAGCAGCCGCACAAATAGTGTCTAGTGGTAAGCGAGCTGCGTGAGCCAAAGATGTAGAAACTGATCTGGTGGAATGTCCTTTGGGTTTGACTGATAATGTTTGGTCAGAGGCCTCATAAACATATGTGATACAGTCAGTTAGCCATTTAGAAAGAGTTCGTTTCGTAACTGCAAGACCCTTTCTGCTGTCAGCAAAAGCTACAAATAGTTGATCAGATTTCCTGTGATCTTTTGTTCTATCCAAATAAAATCTGAGTTGTCTATGGACATCCAGTTTGTGCAACATATACTCCAATTTATTAGAGTGGTTCTTAAAGAAGGTGGGTAACTCAATGGACTGATTAATATTACTAGAAGAGCAAACTTTGGGGAGAAAGGATGGATTAGTGCGAGGATACTCTGTCAGAATGAAATATTAAATAAGGATGTTTGACAGAAAGGGCCTGAAGCTCAGACACTGCCTAGCAGATGTAATGGCCACTAGAAATAAAGTTTTCCATGACAAATATTTCAATGTGCAACTTGAGGCTGGTTCAAAGGGTGGCAACATCAATTTAGAGAGCAACAGGTTCAAATTCCACGGTGATGTCGGACTTCTGACTGGTGGTCTGATATGAAAAGAACCTTTTAAAAAGGCTTTACAAAGTCTGTGAGCCATAATAGGTGCACCACATTCTTCTACATGATAGTTAGAAATGGCAGCTAACTGTACTCTTAAAGTAGCCGGGGAAGCTCCCTCATGAAATAGTTCAGTCAAGAACTCTAAAATCTTGTTTAACGGAGCTATAACAGGGTCCAAATGATGTGACTCCGCCCAAAAGACAAAACGTTTCCACTTACTGGTGTAAGTCTTTGTAGTGGAAACTTTATGAGAAGCTACTAAAATATCTTGAACCGCCGATGTAAGGGGAACCGACCTGGCTAGAAAGGGAAGCAGAGCAGCCAAGCTGCTAGATGGAGAGATTCTACAGATGGGTGAGGAACTCCTGACGAGTGAGTCAGTAGATCTGGCTCTGGGTCCAGCATCCAAGGTCCCGAATGCGGTGATGCAATAGAAAAGGGAACCAAATTTGACGAGGCCAGAACGGAGCAATGAGAATAATAGTCCTCTGAAGGTTGTTGGCTTTCTGTAGAAACTTTGCAATCAGGGGAAATGGAGGAAAAGCATATAGGAGACCCGGGGGCCAATCGTGCACCAGCGCGTCCCTGGGGACTTCCCTGGAGGGGGTAATAGGGCAAAGTAGCTCCTGCATTTGGCGTTCATTGGAGGCAAACAGATCGCAGGTAGGCTGGCCCCATTTGCGAAAAATCATTCTCGCAACTGACTGTTTGAGGGACCACTCGTGAGGCAACAGTATTGCCCTGCTCAGCCTGTCGGCTATGACGTTGGATGACCCGGGATGTGCGTTGCGATCAGAAAGCGACCGTGGACTCCGCCCATTGCCAAATTCTCATGGCCTCTCTGCATAGTTGGTAAGACCTGGTTCCCCTTGCTTGTTTATGTACCAGACTACGGACATGTTGTCTGTCTGAACTGCAATGGTCCCTGGAGGAAGAAGGGGAGCAAAGTGTTGCAACGCCAAAACACTGCCCTCAACTCCAGAACATTGATGTGCAGATTGTACTCCAGATTGGTCCATTCGCCTTGGACTGTCTGTCCCTGAAAGATGCCCCCCCACCCTATCAGCGAAGCGTCCGTGGTTATCGTCGCTGACGGTGCGGGTAGCACAAATGGTCTTCCGCTGGATAGGTTGCAAGTCTGTAACCACCACATTAGGTGTGATTTGCATGTTTTCGTTATCAATATTTCGTGAGTCAGTGGAAGTTGTTGGAATGACCATTGTGCAAACAGAAGCAATTGTAGCACTCTCATGTGCAGTCTTCCCAATGGTATCGCAACGAGAGAAGCTGCCATGAGACCCAAGACTTTCAGAACAAGTTTTGCCGGGAACTTTCTGGACAACAGCAGAAGAGAAATGTTGATTTGAAGTGCTACTATTCTTTCTGTAGGAAGTCTTAGAACTAAATGGTGCGTATCTAATTCCGCTCCTATGAATAAGATATGCTGTGATGGCTGTAGTAAAGATTTTTCGAAATTTACTGAAATTCCAAGGTGTGTACAAAGTTGTAGGGTGTAATCCCTGGCCTGTATCAGTTGACGCCTGGTGGTGGCAGACAGGAGCCAGTCGTCCAGATACGGAAACACCTGGAATCCTAGGCGCCTCAGATGAGATGCTACCACTGCCATGCATTTGGTGAAGACCCTGGGGGCTGTAGTCAGACCAAAGGGCAGGGCTCGAAACTGATAGTGACTGGCTCCCAGCCGAAGCGCAAATGATCCCTGGACGCCCTGGCCATTTTGATGTGGTAGTATGCGTCCTTCAGATCTATTGAGCACATCCAGTCGTCCTTCTGTAAGAATGGAAGGATCGATTGAAGCGTGACCATTCGGAACTTTTCCTTCTTGACAAAGGTGTTGAGATGGCTTAGGTCCAGAATTGGCCTCCAGTCCCCTGTTTTCTTTGGAACTAAAAAGAACCTTGAGTAAGTTCTGAATCCTATTTGGTCCGCTGGGACTGGTTGGATGACTCTTTTTTCTAGCAGCTTTGAAATTTCTGTAGCTGCTGGCTCTCGCAGATGGGGTGGTACATCTGGGAGTTTTCTTTTTGGAATGGGGGTGGATAGAAATGGGATTTTGTAACCTCTGGTAACAACGCTTTTTACCCAATTGTCTGAAGAAAGGTTTTGCCAGGCCTGAGGGTATAAAGCTAGCGACCCCGACTGCCTCCAGAGCAGGACAGTCGGGCCTCCTCTCAGGAGTGCTGAAAAGGTTTGCCAGGAGGTTATCCCTGTCACCTTGGTTTTGCGGACCCCCTCTGCCGCCAGGGCGGCGTCTTCCACCTCTGCCCCCCCCTCTGCCTCTAGAGGGGGCATCACCCTGTGTGTTTGGGCAAGATCCTTGGGGTTTTGAAACCACATTTTCCCACCACGTTGCCCTTTGGGGTACGGTCTGGAAGGGTGGAAAACGGACTCCGACAGCAGACAGAGTCTTTCCCTCCTGTTCACACCGGGTAAGGGTCTCCCTTTACTTTAGGGCCAAAAAGTGTGGCTCCATCAAATGGGGCGTTAGTAAAGGAAGACTTGAAGGCTTCCAAGCGAACATAAGCGCATCCAGGATTGCCTACGAAGAGCAATCGCTGAAGCCGCTGCCCTACTCGATCCCTCAGCTGCGTAAGATATCAGCCTCATGGACGAGTTTACAATGGATGTAAGGGTGTTGAGATGTGCTGTAACTTTCTCTGAAACAGCAGCATCTGTAGTACCCTGGAGGGTATCTCCCAACTCTTTGACTAGATCCCTCTGTAAGCGTGTAAAATGAGTCAAATAGTTCAGGGAACGCATAGAGAAAGCCACTGAACTGAAAATGCGCTTCCCGTATCTGTCCATGGTCCTAGAATCTCTGTTAGGCGGATGGACAGATGAGGAAGACTCCGACATCTCCTTTTCGTGGCGCTGCCACCACCATGGCGTCTACTGGAACTCCTTTGGTGAGGTAAGCCTTGTCCTGTGGTGCCGTAATGTACTTATTAGGCTTCCTAGGGACTGGTTCCACCGTGTCAGGTGTCTCCCACGCCCTTGAGCAATCAACTCCATTAACTCATCAAGGGCGGAGTGACCCAGGAGGAGGAAGGGCGAGCACCAAATGCCTTCAGCAAAACTGACTCATCCTCAGAAGGGGGGAGGGATTACCAGTCACCTCTCTGTTTTAGGATCTCCAAGATGTCAGAAAAAGAGACATCTTCTGAAGGTGACTTAGGGGACCCTTCTGACTCATCCAAATCAGTATCGGATGTCAAAGATTCTTGTGGAGAATCTAAGTGTCTCCTCTTACACAATCTTTTCCTAGGGACTTCTTCGTGGGGAACATCCGAAGAAGCCTCCGAGGAAGAGGGGGCACCCTCTAGGGGTGGCTGAGACACCGGTGCTCGACGCTTGGATGTAGCCGTGGGTGCAGAGGAGGATAACGGTCCTTTGTGGGGAGGAGAAGCTGTTCCTGCTGATGTGGTTGTCTGGGTAGACAACACCTTCCTCATGAGGTCGAAGGCCCCCGGGTCCCGAGTCGAGGTATCTCCGGTTCGAAGAACTGGGAAGAATCCCCGAAACAGGAACCAAAGGCACCGACCCCGAGGACGGAACAGAGTCGATCCGCGCCGAGGCTCCGAGAGGGAGTGTCGGAACCGAAACATCAGTCCGACTCTCGGTCCCGGAACCAAGGATGGATCTTCGCCCGAGACTCCAGTACCGGATCGGATGGAGTCGAGGTGAATGGTGCCGACCGAGAAAAAGACGGTTCTGGCACCGAGGGCTCCACAATCATCAGTTCAGCTTCTTCCGGCTCCGAAGACTGGACAGGTCTCGGAGGAGGAACAGATGGAGATAGTGGCAGGCCTTCAAGTCTCGACATCAACTGAGAGGAGACCGAGATAAGCTTGGATAAGGCCGTATTCTCCATCAATTTCTGCACCACACGGTCCACATCGGTGTCGGAGAGGGGCCTGGAAGAACGAGTCGAAGGAATCGAAGACGGAGCCGACCTCAACAGAGTAGGTGGAGGGAGCTCCGTCACCGGTTCCAAGACTCGAGGCTCGAAACTGCCAACAGTTGAACACTCGGCCCGAAGGCTGTGGAAGCGGTGACCTAACTTTACCCGAAGAGCTCGGAGCCGATGACTTGGGCTCCGACGTCTTCGATTCCTTCGAGGATTTGGATGCCTGGTCTGAAGCATCCAGAGCCTCCTGGAAAGAGGGTTTCAATAAACCTCTATCCATCAGTTTCCTGCGCCTATCTGTCATGACCCTCCCACTAAAAGAGTGACAAATTGAACAGTCCTCTTGTAAGTGGAGAGGGCCAAGGCAGTAGACACAGGAACTGTGGTTGTCTGTGACCGACATCTTTTGGCCACACTGGCAACGTTTAAATCCAGATTTCATTTTCTCAGACATTTTGTAGTAAGAGAAAAAAGTCAAGTCCAGTAAAGTAGTCAATCCAGAGAAAAAAAGGTCAAATCCGGTAAATATGTCAGTCCGTTTGTCAATCCAAGTAGGGGTGGTAGGCCCCGAAAAACTCTATATCAGTTAAAAGAAATTAAACTAAGTTAACGGTACCGAGAATTTCTCTCTCTACACACACACCATACACTAAATACAGTAACAAGTAATTTTTGAACAAGTTCTCCTAAAATTTAACAAAAAGAAAGTTAAATCTTATCTGAAGATGCTCGAGCTAGCCTCCAGCGATGCGAATGCAGCAGCGGCAAACTAGATCTGAGGTAAAGGCAGAGGGGGATTGTGGGTATTAGATGTCCTCGAGCTTCTTCTCGATGCAGAGCTTGCAGTCGGCCGGCACGGAGCCGAGGATCGGCTCCGAACCCATGTGTAAGAACAAAGGCGAGATTGAACACTCTCACATTATAATTTCTTAGTGGCAGACTTGTGGGCCGAAGACAAGATGTGTACGACTTCCGGGTCTAAGGTATGATTCCTGACTATAGTCAGAAGAGGAGGAGCCAAGCTGTTAATTTCAAGGTGTGGAGGGATTGGTGGAGTAGTCCCGACTGATGAACTAATAGGTCTGGGATCTGATCCAGGAACCATGGACCGTCCAGTGCATATTTCCGAAGATAGGGGAACCATACCTGACGAGGCCAGTAAGGAGCAACTAAGATCATTTTGCTCCCCAAGTGAGACACCTTTTGGATCACTCTGGGAAGGAGGGGAACTGGGGGAAAAGCGTATAGCAAGCCGGTGGGCCAAGGATGGGCTAGTGCATCCATAGGGCTCTCCCCCAGAGCCGGAGTGAGGGAGAAGAACTTTTTGCACTTCGCATTCAGCGGGGTTGCAAAGAGGTCGCAACAAGGAATTCCCCATTTGCTGAAAATCTGAGTTGCAACCGTATTGTTCAGAGACCACTCGTGTGGAGAGAGGATAGTTCTGCTCAGTCTGTCGGCTATCACATTGGACTTGCCAGGGATATGAGTCGCCACTAGAAATCGTTTGGTCGACACTGCCCATTCCCAAACTCACTCGTACAAACCCAAAAGCTGTTTTAACAGCTGTTGTTGAAGAATAAGAAATTTCCTGACAGGAACTTTAGAAAAAAACAGTACTTAGCTCAGCCAAGTTTGAGACCACGTCCTAGCTTGTAAGCGGCAAACGAGATCTGGGGGATTAGTGGTGGTGCATCCTGGGATAGAGAATAGCTCAGCCAATAAGAGGCTTCGCTCTATAGCATAGCGTGCCGAGTCGGAGCCGAGGGATCGGCTCCGAGCCCATCAGTACAGAATGTAGGCGAGATAGGATCACATAACATCTGGCAGTTTAAGGCCCTAATTGCCAAGGTTGCAGACGTATAAACCTTCTTTCCCCATCTATCCAGTGCCCTGGAGTCTCTATCAGAGGGGGTAGGATTTTTGGCAGTTGAGGCCTTTACACCTTTGGGACCCTGTGAGATGGTTTTAGCATCAGCAGCAGGATTTTTGAATAGAAATTTGTGGGAGTCAGGAACCCTGCAATATCTGTCTGGCTTACTAGGAGCCTGAGGTAGGGAATCAGGAGCCATGCTTGATTCCGAAAACACATCATCAACAATGACTAATACAGGAGGTATAGCCAAAGGCCTATGCTGAGGAAGAAGGAGGAAATCCCTAAGCCTCTTTTTTGATTCAGAGAAATCCTGACTCTCATAATAAAAATGTTCCCTTAAAGTATACAAGGTTTCTCCAAAAGAATAATTCTCAGGAGGAGATGCAGATGGGATGGATTCTTCTGCATCTGAATCCTCATAGTCAGCAAATGAGATATCCTCAGAGGGGGACCGTGGGGACCCTTCTGATTCATCCAAGTCGGTATCAGATGTCAGGGACTCCTGTGGGGAGTCTAGATGCTTCCTCTTACAGATTCTCTTCCTGGGAACCTCATCAGTGGGGGCTTCTGGTGAGGTCTCGGAAGAGTAGGGGCCACCCAATGGGGCTTCCTGAGGCTCTGGGTCTCTACTCTTGGCAAGGATCTGTAAAGCAGAAGACGACACAGGCACTTTAGGGGAGGAGGTAGCTGGACCTGAAGTCATAGATGTCTTAGGAGACATAACTCTCCTCATGGCTTCGAAGGCACCTCTGCTCCAATGTGAAAGGACCGATGGATCCGAGGAAACCGTCGATACTCCCGGCACCGGGACAGTGGGCTCAGAGCCAGAGGGAGGAGCCAAGCTCATCCGAGCTAAAGCCCCGAGAGGCAAAGTCAAAACCGACAAGTCAGTCCGACTATCCTCCCTGGACCCGACCAGAGAGTGTTGGCTCCTAGATTCCTCAATCGGTGCCGAGGACGTTAGAGTAAACGGAGCCAAAGACACTGGAGCAGGCGTTGGCTCCTCCGGCTCCATGATCAACAAGTCCGACTCCCCCGGCTCCGAAGGACCGGTATGGCTCGGAGGAGGAAGAGTAGTAGCTGGTAAGAGGGTCTTTGGTTCTGAAGCCGCTTGGGTCAAAGCCGATAAGAATTTAACAAAGGCCGGTGCCTGTAAAAGCTTCTGCACCGCACAATCCACATCCAAATTGGAAAGGCTAATCGAAGATCAAGATGAGTGGATAGAAGGTGGTACAGACTGTAAAAGTGGTGACTTGGGCACTTCGGATACCAGTTCCAAAACTGGGGACTGGCTCCGAAAGGATAAGACAGTCAGCTCCGAGGTCTGTGGAACCGGTGTCAAAGACTTTTTAGATTTCTTACTCTCAGAAGTCTTGGAAGACTTTGAGGACTTACTGGATACATCTTGGTCGCTCAAAGCTTCTTGGAATGAAGTTTTAAGTAAATCTCTGTCTACCAATTTTCTCTTTCTTTCCTGGAGAACCCTATAAGAGAGAAAATGACATATGGAGCAGCTTTCTTGGAGATGCAATGCTCCCAAACAATAAACACAGTTTACATGACTGTCAGTGACAGACATTTTCTGCCCACATTTAGGGCATTTTTTAAACCCTGACTTAGGCTGTTTATCTTTATCAGCCATTTCAAATACACAATGCCAACAGGGCGCGATAAAAAAAATAGACACACCCAACAACAATTAAACAACAAGCCTTTCTAAAACTACAGGCTAAATATTAATCACACACAAAGCTATTTGTCTAAATTGTATAAGGAGTAAATATAAATGCACACAACTATTATATAACTACTAATGCACACACTTTATCTAAACTCTAAGAGAAAGTATTTTAAAGTTGTGACAGAAAGGTCACTTTTTAACTCTAAGCTATCAGCACATAACTAATCTAAACACTAATAAAGACTAAACTAATCCTAAATAAATGAGGCCAAGAGAGCTAAATACAAGATAAAGAAAAGGTGCACACCAAGGGAAGGGAACTACACAAAGCTATAAGAGCTTATCTAAATATCTGAAATATCTAAGATAGAAATTATTTATGAAAAATATCAGATATTTTGAATAAAGAAAGGTTTTACTAGCCCGAGCTAGTGAGAACCTCTGATCTATTGCAGCGGCAAACTAGATGTGGGGTAACTCTAGGTACATCATGGGATAGGGACTTGGCCTCGGGCTATCTGAAGACCTCGAGCTTTGTAGTAGACCGACACGGAGCCGAGGATTGGCTCCGAACCCATCTGTAAGAATGAACGGCGAGACAGAACAGCTTCACATTAATGGTTCTTGGGGCTTCTACCACAGTAGGCCAGACAACTGGCTCATCTTCCAGTGCTCAGCACCCTACTCCCTCCAGGGCAGGCAGATGTCCTTCTGACCTGGATAATTATCAAATTTTGCATCCAAGTTGCAATTTTGGTAGCAGTAGCTTTCAAGCTTCAGGATTTCATATCAAATACTGTGAAAATAAACAGCTGTTTTGAGGGTACAAATCATATCATGCAAAAGACTTCTATCACAAGTACCTTTTTTACCTGGGGCCTGAGCATGACATCACACATAGTCCTCACTGTGAAAAGCTTTAACCAGATGATCAAGTAGATGGATGCAAAAATCTCCCTGGGACTGACTACCTTACCAAGACAGTAGCATGTCTTGTGCAAGACTACCAAGACGCTGGTCAGATCTGCAGTACATACCCCATTAAAAAAAGGGGGGGGGCAGCACACGGAGAAGCACTCTAAAGAGAAGGGCTAATATGAGGCCAGCAATTTTTTCTTCATAGTCAAAAGGCTCTTTACCGGGCATAATTACAAAGGGCCTTGTAAGGTACTTTTTCACCACACCCTAAGACTCTAAAATCTACTCTGATGCCTCATGGCATGTCCTCCCCAAGCTGAGCACCTCAAGCAGCCTGTTCTCAAGTCCTTTCTACAGGCCTCTGGTAGCAATTCCTGTAATACTATATCAAATGGTGAGAGCAAAGTTCCCTTGGTCTTTGTACGGAGATTAGGGAAGACGTCAATAATTCCAGGGTTGTAGCCTCAGACACCTGCCAACGTCCCAAGACCTTTAATATAGCCTCTATATGCTCCGGTATAAGACTAAACAATCCAGACAAAAATGGATGCCTGCCAGCTTGCCAAAACATAGCCATCCCCAATCCTAGGCTCCCTCTCAGGATTTCACAATGCTGGCTCAGGATTTTATGGTCATCTTGAAGACCGTGACTTTTTCTGAGCAACCATCAGTTTCAGGGGTCCCCTCTTAAAACAGGAAAAGCAACATCCCAAAGACTCACAGGCAGTCTATGTTGATCAAATGTCCTCCTCCTCTACAGAAGAGTCTGACACAGAGACATATCCTATGAATCTCTAACACAGATGTCTTATTTGTGGATAATCCTCACAGAATGGGGGATTATTTCACACTGGAAGATAAGGAATTTTCTTCATTCCACATAAAATAGGAGATGCTCTGAGCCTGTGTTTGCCTACTCTCTTAGCCAATCTTTCAATCACTGAAATCCTGGGGGATGCTTTTGCAACTTTATCCTTGGAGCCAACTTCCTAACTCCTACCCCTATCACATCAGACTGTTTTTACAAGGTTAGACACCCCTTTAAACAATTTTACAAAAACCCTACAGATTCAGCTGTGGTACCCACGTACTCCAGTAAGGGAAAGTTGTGGCTCCAACCAAGAAGGCTTCTGTCACAGATAAGGACAGCAACACTCTTTACAAAACTGAGAAGCAAGTCTACACCTCTGCCACGCTGGCAAGCCTGTCACTTCTTTCACACCTATACCACCACTGCCACTCTCTCCTTCCATCTTTTCTAAACCAGTACAACCTCTCCTCTTGAAAACATGCTCTCTTTATTATGCTCCATTAAAATCAATCACTATAACTTGTAAATTTTGTACATACTTAAAACATAAAAAAGGTAACTATACTACATGTTTACTTGCTTTGATTACTTTTGAATACTTAGTAATGCTGTACAATTATATATTTTCTATTACTTTTTGTTTTGACTCAAGACGAGTTTACGTTCGCTACTTCTACTACTATTGTCTGATCTGATTAATATACAGTGATTAACTAGAAATATATGGACTGAAAATCTTCCACACAGAGAAGTTTCTTACACTGTTTTGTTTTTGGACCCACTACACTTTAGTGGGTTGTTTTGAGACATCGGGGATACCCTGGAGATTACTTGTTTTTTGTTGGTACTTTGGTTTCTGAGACCAAGGTTTTTGTTCCTTCAAAGGATCCATGAATTGGTGTGGAATTCCAGCATTTTAAGACATGGATAATGACAGGCTAAAAGATTTACTAACTGTACCTATCTGGAATGATACAGAAAGCAGATCAGAGACAAACGGATACAGAAAATGGACAGGGAAGAATGGGCCCAGAAAATATGAATTCAGGGACGTTTTCTAAACTAGAAAAGCAACTGAAACACATGCAGGGTCTCTATTGGGAACACATTTATTTACAACAAAGCATAGATAAGAAGAGATTACCCTGGGGACTTAGACTGAACAAAAGACCAATGTGGAAAAGTATGGATGATTCACTTTCTAAGGAATGGGAAGATATTTTAGAGGATGCCAGCTACAAACTTATTTGTCTGCTAGTAAGGAACAACCTTAGTGTGCAGGAAGCTACAAAGGCTGACATCACATCTTTAAAAACAACATTGGAAAATGAAAACCACAATAACCTAGATGCTAAATTTGAGCTGCTTAAAGAAAGACTGAAAGGATATGAGCAGTCCATTAAAGAAAGAAAGATTAATAAAATGAAACGAGATCAACTGGACAAAGATGATCCTGGAGACTTACTAGGAGATACAATAATAATAACAACAACAACAGGAGAACCAACAACAGACAAGGTTTTAGTTATTACAGGGGATATAAGGGAAAGTATAACCGTGCTAGCAGACCTCAACGGGATTTTCCCAGGGGAGATCCTCGCACAAAACCAGACAGGGGCACAATACAGGACCACCAGGAGACTGCCCCTCCAACATCTCATTCCACACAATCCCAATCCCCTCTGGCTATCAACACTCCGCAAAAGCCTTTGACATCACAGAAGGATCAGGACAGGAACATAAGCCACAGCGGCAACCAGAACCGACAGAGTTCTACAGGACGAACTACAGGACCACCAGGACATCCGGGACCACAGACAATCCAATTACCAGGAGCAGCAGCACTTTCAGAGACCAGCTTCTTCAGGAAGACCAATATCGACAGCACAGACATCAACCACCACACCAATACCAAAGCCAGCACCAGTACCAGAACAAGGACGACCACCACCAGAGCCCCAGAGCTTGTCCCTCTTACGAGGTCCCCCCATACCACAGCTACAGCGAGGAATACTACTACAACCCACCGAGATTCCAGAAAGCAGAGGAGGAATTCCAGAGGTCTCATACACTATCCACGAACTCCCAGGGAGACAGGAGAACCAAACAGTGGACAGGGGTGAGGAAAATACAATACCTGGGCAACCCCGACTACAACCCAGGTCCCATGCTCAAGACGGAGGAACCAGCCACAATAACAGGTACAATAACAATAACAGGTGCTCCACTTATCTGGAACCACTTTGTTAAAGCACTGACTGAAGAGGAAAAAAGTGTGTTGTCCAAAGGACTTACTTTTGTACCAAGCTGCAGGAGTGAGGTTGCTCAAGTACTGATGGACCTTAAAATGTTTGCAGGGAAGCTCAACTTAAGGGTACAGTTTCATGGCAAAAGTAATGACACTGAAAATAAGCCTATTGATGAAACTATAAAAAGGCCTAGCAGCTATTGTCCACCACTACATCAAACACTAGCTGCTTTCGAAGTGAAATGTGAGATGGATATCAGGAAACTGCTTAAAAAAACCTCCTAAGAAAAAACTTTATAACTTAACACAGGGAGAAAGAAAAACATTGCTTGAGCTAGGCAATGATAAATCCATGCATGTAATGTAGGCAGACAAGGGAGGAGGTATACTTGTGACTGATACCACTAGCTACAACCAAAAGATAGAGAACATACTGGAGGATAACAAGAAGTTATGTACTCACCATAACGTTCGATGTATGTAGTCCATCTCGCCTCACATTCTTACCCGTGGGTTCGGAGCCAAATGTCGGCTCCGTCTCGGCCATACTTTTTAGCTTGAAGTCTTTCTATTGGCTGGGCTAAGATGGTATCCCATGCTGCACTGCTCTCTATCCCCAGATCTAGTTTGCTGTGAGCACCAGCACTCATTCTCCATGCATAACACCACCTAAGGAAAGGAAAAACAAACCAAGAATGAAGGGAACTCTGAAACCAGGCCTAACCTGCAGGACGGAGGAAGGAGGGGGGGTAAGTAAGAATGTGAGGTGAGATGGACTACATACATCGAACGTTATGGTGAGTACATAACTTCTTGATGTTATGTAGTTCAATCTCGCATACATTCTTACCCGTGGGACAGCGTCCCCAGCACCTAAATCCTGGGAGGCTCAGTGGAAAATACTCCTGAGCACTGTGGAACCAAAGGAAGACCTGACCCTAAATACCACATCTAACTTATAATGAGTAACAAAGGTGTGAGGAGATGCCCAAGTAGCAGGAGCACAAATATCATTCATAGACAATCTGGCCTGAAAAGCTGTAGATGTAGATACAGACCGGGTAGAGTGAGCCTTCACCCGGAACGGTAAATCTTTTCCCCCTGAGGTATAAATGAAAGAAATACAACTGGAAATCCACCTGGACAACGTGACTTTGGAAATAGGAGACCCAATTCTATTTTCCGAAAATGAAACAACTGATCAGATTTTCTGAGGTCTTTCATTCTGTGCAAATAAAAACGTAATTGTCTGTGCACATCCAATTGATGAAACTTGAATTTTGTCTTGTTTGAGAACTTTGGAAAAAACACTGGCAATTCAATAGATTGGTTAAGGTTACTAACTGATGCTACTTTGGGAAGAAAGGAGGGGTTCAGTCTGAGAGAAACCCTGTCCTTATGAAAAATCAAATAAGGGGGTTTGATTGATACAGCTTGAAGCTCTGAAACTCGTCTGGCTGACATGATGGCTACCAAAAAGACAGTCTTCCAAGTTAAGAATTTTAAATCGCAAGTGGCTGCAGGCTCAAAGGGGGGTGAAGTAAGACCCTGCAGAACAAAGTTTAAGTCCCAAGGCATAACAGGTTTCGAGACTGGAGGATGAAGTAACAAAGTGCCCTTCAGGAAAGCCTTACAGAGTCTATGTGCCATTAGACTAGGTTTGTATGCGACATGAAAGGTAGAAATTGCCAACTGGACTTTAATGGTTGCAGCCACTTAACCCTGGTTAAAAAGCATAGACAGGAACTCCAATACAGACGAAATTGGAGCTGTGTAAGGGTCAATCTTTTTGGTATGCGCCCAGATTGAAAACCTCTTCCATTTGCTGTAATAAATCTTCCTGTTCGAAGGCTTATGAGGGGAAGATAAAACATGAACCACCTCCAGTGAAAATTGGTGAAGCCTAACTAATGATGGAAGTGGAGCAGTGAGGCTGTCAACTGGGGGGTCCGAAGAGAAGGATGGAGCTGCCCTGACATGCGAGTCAGTAAGTCTGGTTGTGGGTCCAGAATCCAAGGACTGTCCATGAAATAGGGATGGAGAAAGGGGAACCAAATTTAACGAGGCCAGTGCGGGACAATCAGAATCATTTTGCTTCCCAAGGATTGCGCTTTCTGAATAACCTCTGAGAGCAAGGGAACCGGAGGGAAGGCATATAGTAGACTGGAGGGCCAATCGTGGACTAGAGCGTCCCTGGGTGACTCCCCCTGAGGGGGGATCAGGGTGAAGTAGCTGCTGCATTTGGCACTGAGGGGGCTGTCAAAAAGGTCGCAGCAAGGCTGACCCCACCTGCGGAAGATCTGCTCCGCAACTTGACAGTTCAGGGACCACTCGTAAGGCATCAGAATAGCTCTGCTTAGCCTGTCTGTGATCACATTGGACTTCCCCAGAATGTGAGTTGCTACCAGAAAACGTTGGGAAGACACTGCCCACTGACACACTCGCATGGCCTCTCTGCAAAGGAGATATGACTTGGTTCCTCCCTGCTTGTTCAGATACCACACCACTGACATATTGTCCGAGTGGATTGCAATAGTCCCGAGAGGAAGAAAACTCTGAAGTGCTTACAACGCTAGTAGCACAGCTCTCATCTCCAGGACATTGATATGCAGATGCATCTTGTGCTCTTGCCATATGCCTTGGACTGTCCTGCCTAGATAATGCCCCCCCACCCCATCTGGGAGGCATCCGTTGTCACCTTGACAACCGGGGGCGCAGGAACAAAGGGCTTTCCCGCACTGAGGTTGTCGGTGCGAAGCCGCCAACTGAGATCCTGTTTGCACCTGTCTGTGAAGAGAACAGGGTGAGAAAGTGGAAGACGTTGAAGAGATCACTGGGCAAAGAGTAGCCACTGAAGGAGCCTCATATGTAACCTTGCCAGAGGGACTAACATAATTGTAGCAGCCCATTGTCCCCAACAATTGGAGGACCCATCTTGCCTTCACTCTTCTCAGAGGGAGCGAGGCGTAAACCTGTTGTTGTAGGACTCTGATTCTTTCCTGTGGTAGAAACGCCCGCATGAGGACGGTGTCTAATTCGGTGCCTATAAAAGTGACATGCTGTGAGGGCAACAAGGCAGATTTTTCCCAGTTCAATGTGATGCCCAACTGTTGACATAGGTTGATAGTAGCGTCCGCGGTCTGAAGTAGTAGATGCCTGGTGGTGGCAGTAAGGAGCCAGTCGTCCAGGTACGGAAACACTTGGAATCCCTGACGTCTCAAGTGAGCAGTCACCACTGCCATGCATTTAGTAAACACACTGGGGGCTGTGGTGAGACCAAAGGGCAGGGCTCGAAACTGAAAGTGACTGGCTCCCAGCCAGAAGCGTAGGTGACGTCTGGATGCCCTGTCCATCTTTATGTGGTAGTAAGCATCCTTGAGATCGATGGAGCACATCCACACTTCTTTTCCCAACAATGGGAGAATAGACTGCAATGTGACCATTCAGAACTTGGACTTTTGCACATTGGTGTTCAATTGGCTGAGATCCAAAATGTGTCTTGGGTCCCCTGTCCTTTTCGGTACCAAAAAGAATCTGGAGTAAGTCCCTAATCCGATTTGGTATGAGGGGACATGTTAGATGGCTCCTTTTTCTAGCAGCTTTGAAACTTCTGAAGCTGAGTAATCCCTTTAACTGGGTGGAACATCTGGGATTTTCTTGATTGGAGGGGGATTTGACAAGAAGGGAATGACATATCCTCCGGAAATTATTCGTAGAACCCATTGGTCCTGGGTGATATCTTTCCAGGCCTCCGGGTATAATGAGATTCGACCCCCGACTGGCTCCAGAAATGCACAGTTGGGCCTCCCATCAGGAGCGGTGGTAGGGAGAACCACGAAAGGAATCACGGTCTCCCGAGTTGCAAGGGCCTCCTCTACCCCTAGGGTGGCGTCTCCCTGAAAAAACACCCCCTCCCCTGCCTCTGGAGGGGGGCTCACCTTGTGCACCAGGAAAAAAAACTCTGATTTCCTCAACCACATTTTGCCACCCCTCTGGGCCTTGGGATAAGGCCTAGAGGGAAGGGAAAAATGGACTACTACGGCAGACAGAGTTTTTCCCTCCTGCTCGCACCTAGTGAGAGTGTATTTCACCTTGGTTCAGAACAAAGAGGCACCATCAAACGGGGTGTTGGTGAATGAAGACTTGAAGACCTCCGCGAAATGACAAAGGCACATCCAGGCCTGCCTCCTAAGAGCAACTCCTGAACTTGCTGCCCTACTCGCTCCCTCGGCTGCGTAGGAGATTAGCCTCAGGGAGGAGTTTGCAATAGAATTGAGGATAGACATCTGAGCGTTGACCTTCTGGGCCACTGCCTCAGAAACGTTACCCGTGAGAGTATCTCCAAGCTCCTTGAGGAGATCTCTCTGGAGCCGTGTAAAGTGTGATAAGTAATTCAGTGACCATAAGGTAAAGGTCACTGAAGAAAATGTACGCGTCCTGTACCGGTCCATAGTCCTCGACTCCTTGTTAGGGGGATGGACGGTGGAAGAAGTCTCAGCTAATTCCTTCTAGGTGGCAGCTGCCACCACCATGGCATCCACAGGGACTCCCTTGGATAGAAATTCCTTATCAGGAGGGGCAGACAAAAATTTATTGGGTCTCCTGGGGACTGGTTCCACAGAGTCAGGGTTTTCCCACACCCTTCGACAAACCAAATCCAGAAGCCCGAAGGGTGGAGATACCCAGGAGGCGGAGGGCTGAGCACCAAAGGCCTTCAGGAAGACAGATTCCTCCTCTGAGGGGGCTTTGGATGGCCAGTCACCTCTTTGCTTCAAAATCTCTAGGATGTCAGAGAAAGAGACATCCTCAGAGGATGACTTAGGGGACCCCTCCGATTCCTCGAGGTCGGTGTCTGATGTGAGGGACTCATCCTGGGAATCTATGTGCTTCCTCTTGCACGTTTTCTTTCTGGGTGGCTCCTCAGGCAAAAACTCTGAGGGGCCCTCAGAAATATGGGGACCACTCGTGGGGGTACCCTGAGGCCTTGGGGCTCCACTGTCCAGAGACAGATGGCGATCAGAGACCTGCACCGGTGTTGTAGGGGACAGAATGACCGGCCCGTACGATGCCGCTGACAACCTGGCCAGCATGCTCTGCATGGCCTCGAAGGTTGGTCCTCCCAGATCCGAAGAACGATCAGCCTCCGAAGCAGAGACAGGAGTCAGGCTTCCCCATGCCGAAGTGCCGAGAGGGAGACTAGGAGCCGAGAGGTGTCTCTAAGCCTCTCCCTTGGGTCCGACCAAAGAATCCAGAGTCCTGAGCCCCGTGGATGGTGCAGACAGGGTCGGAGCTGACGTCGGAACCGATAAACCAGGAGGGGCTGTCGGAACGACCTAGGGACATCACACGGGGCCGAGCACTCCGGCTCCGAAAGCTGAGGTGTGCTCGGAGGAGGAAGTATCGATGTAGGTTGAGGGACCGGCTCCGGAGCAGACTGGGTCGGAGCCGAGAACAATTTAGCCAGTACCGGTGACTGAAGAAGTCTCTGCACCACTCTATCAATGTCCACATCTGATAAGGTCCTGGAAGATTTGGAGGACAGAGAAGAAGATCGAGACCTCCTCTCTGAAGGGGACCTGCAAGGAGGGGATACTGACCTAATGCTAGGCGACCGGCTCTGTACAGGCTCCAAGAAAATTGGAGCCGAAGCAGGTTCCATAACCACTGACACTTTCTGCGGCCCCGAGGACAAAGGAGCCAAGGATGTCGATGAAGACTTTGCTATTTTCCCGGGTGGCTCCGAGGAGACTGATGGAGCCGGAGATCACTTTTTTGCTTTTGAAGATTTAGCCTTAGAGCTGGAAGCACTCTCCAGACCCTCCTCGAAGGAGGGTTTCAGAAGTCCCTTCAAAATCAATTTGTTCTTCCTTTCCTGAAGAACACGCGGGCTAAAGGTATGACAGAAACTACACGATTCCTGGAGATGAATGGCTCCCAGACAGTACACACACAGTGTCCATCAGTAATGGACATTTTATAACTACACTTGGAGCACTTCTTGAAGCCAGAGGGCTTATGCTCTTTAGTATCTTTGGACATAGTTAACCAGCAAGTAACTAACTGAAAAATAGAGTCACACAGTCAC
The DNA here is from genome assembly GCF_019279795.1 of Protopterus annectens. Taxonomy (NCBI): domain Eukaryota; kingdom Metazoa; phylum Chordata; order Ceratodontiformes; family Protopteridae; genus Protopterus; species Protopterus annectens. The sequence continues at coordinate 1,033,765,120 of NC_056725.1, forward strand.
AAGTGCGGGAACAAGCCAAACAGACAGAACACCACAAAGATCTCTAACTCAAACGATCTTAGACACAATACAAGGGGGGAGGACTAATTCCTCTAATTTAAATGTTTTTTATCCACGGGAAGACTTTAGCACACAAGGAAAGCAAGGGGGCAGACTAGGTCCTCTAACTGAAACGGGCCTAGTGGGATACCACAGAATACGCAATCAAGAAAACACAACTTTTCCACAATACAGTCAAGAATACACACAATAGCTATTAAAATAGCTTTTTTGCAAAAACTTCTCTGATATAAGAAGAAAAAGGGTACTTACCCACAGCCAAGAGCGAGACCACGTCCGAGCTACACGAGCGGCAAACAAGATCTGGGGATAGACAGCAGTGCAGCATAGGATACCATCTTAGCCCAGCCAACAGAAAGACTTCGAGCTAAAAAGTATGGCCGAGTCGGAGCCGACATTCGGCTCCAAACCGATGGGTAAGAATGTAGGCGAGATTGGACTACATAAAATCAGATTTTAGGAGTTATTTACCATGGATGACATAAAAAGAGCATATGATTTATGGAACACTAATCTCACCACATTATGGGAAGAAAAACTTATCACTGAAAATCTCTATAATTATTTATGGAGCCCACACCCACGTTTACCTTACTTTTTTGGAATACCAAAGCCACACAAGAAAAGAGAAGACTCACCTTATAGACCGGTGGTAGCAAGTGGAGGTTCCCTTACTGAAGCCACAGCCATTTACCTTGATTACTTGCTGAAACCTCTAGCAGAAAAGAATAAGTCATACATAAGAGATTCAATGGATTTTTTGACAAAAATAAAAAACATTACAGTGGAAGCTGACAGTATTTTGGTAATTATTGATGTGGAATCCTTGTACATAGGTCTCCCTCACAATTACTGTATAACAGCAGCTATGGAGTTTTTTAAGAAACATATTCAGGGTACACAGGTTTGTTTGCATCTTTCGGCTTTTCCCGGTTAGGTGTTGCCACAGCGGAACTCCGGTCTGCTAATGACTGGCAGTTGATTTTTACGTACTGGCTTGCCAGGCCTGACGCACAACCTTCAACGAAGGTACGCCCATTCACGCATGTCTCCATGCAGAAGACGCTCTAGCTGAGAATCGAACCGGACAGTGTCTTACTGTGAGGCGACAATGCTACCGCAGCACCACCACCGCAATCAGGGTACACAGGCACAACTGGAAAAGTTAAGCAAGCTCATTAATCTTGTACTGGACTTCAATTTCTTTACTTTCAATGGCAAACACTACAAACAAAAAACTGGTATAGCAATGGGGGCTGCCATGGCTCACAGCATAGCTAACATAGCCCTGGGCAAATGGGCGGAGGACTTTATGTTAAACACAGATTAAATGCAGCATATCACATGCTATTTACGTTTTATTGATGATGTCTTTATTGTGTGGGAAGGTGACACCTTGCAGCTTGGAGATTTTATCACTTACCTCAATCAAACAACCCCCTTCCTGAAGTTTACCTCTTCCCATAGCTGTACTTCAACCACTTTCTTAGACATGAAGATTTCCAAGGACACCAACAATAGCAGAATCATCACTGATCTATTCAGAAAGCCAACGAGGGTTAACTTATTACTCCACAGTAAAAGTCTACATCCTACAAAAAACAAGTGTAATGTAGTGAAGTCCCAAGGCTACAGATTAGCTTGAATTACCACAGAGATGGAACCATTTTTGAGAAACCTGAACAACTTAGAGAATGATTTTCTAGTGAGAAGCTATGAAAGTCAGATGTTAAAAAACATCCTGGAACCCATTATAGTACTGAAAAGGACTGATGCACCTTCACTCAACCTCCCCAGTAGAAAAATGTTAAGTAATTCCACAGAGAATAACAAATGCAAAAATAGCTGCATCCTGACATACACTTTGGATTATCACAGTATCAAAAATATTATTGAAGAAAACTGGGACATTGTCACAGGAAACCCTTTTCTGATTAACATCTTAGGTGAAGCCCCATCATCTGTTTATAGGAAGGCCAGGAACATTAGAGGTTTTGTTGAATTTAAACCTAGACCATGTGAGAAAAGCATTAAAAGATGTGAAACTAACTGTACATTTTGTATATTTATACAGCAAGGTGATGGTTTTTATTGCCCTTATTTAAAGAAGATCATTAAAACCAGTGCAGGGGGTGACTAACACTAAAAAAGTAATTTACAGGGCACAGTGCAATGAATGTGATGCATTCTATGTGGGCAAGACTGTAAATAAACTCAAGCGTAGGATTTCATGTCATCTGTCAGAAATTCGCTCTGGATGTAAAAATAATGCACTAGCCAAACATCTTTCTCTTCATAAAAGACACCCAGGTTTTAAGTTCCAGATCCTGGATCGCATAGACATGGGTGATTTTTAAGGAGACATCCCGAATAGTCTGGAGAAACATGAACTCATGTGGCAATTAAAGCTGAACTCTTTTAGGAAGCCTGGACTAAACTAATACTGTTCAATTAAAAGTGCATTGGAACTTAGAAAATTGCCACAGTGTTTACATGACTAATTGTATTTTATTTTATTCTACAAATTGATTTTAAATACCATTTTAAATCAGTTGAAATTTAAATGTATATTTTGTTTCCATCATCATACATACATTTTTTCTTATTTTTTCTGGTTCTTTTTTCCACTTTATTCAAAATGATGTGTAATAATAATACTAACTAATTATACAATTATATATGTTTTTAGGGTTCTTGTACACAGACCTGAAGAAGTCTAGAAGGACGAAAGCGATCTTTGTTAAAGTACAGTTTTGTACCTACCATAAATGTAGATGTTCGAGTGTTCACACTGCTGCAGTCATTACACTTGGGTTATCCTGCCATCAGACGGTCCCCGCAGTCGGCCCGAATTCCAAAGTCTTGGTCTGGCGTCGTTTGCTGTCGCTTCTTCCCTGACGTCAGCGCGCCAGGGGTATATAAGATGCATCCGACGCAATTTTCTTCAGTTTTTATTGACCCAGATGTCAGGTGCCCCAAAGTACGTAGGCAATACATATTGCTAATCAAAAATATACAATAAAAACAATACCTTCAGTTACCAGCAAATACACCCCAAAGGTTGTATAGGAAAGAAAGGTATAGATAAGCCCAGATAGTTCAGAGGGGATGGAGGGAGAGTAACCTGGACTGCAACAGTGTGAACACTCGAACATCTACATTTATGGTAGGTACAAAACTGTACTATGTTCATCGTGTTACACTGCTGCAGTCATTACACTTGGGTAGAATCCCAAAGCTGAGGTTGGGTGGCTGGTCTATAAAGAGTTAGGATCGGCTATGAGGCCCTGCAGAACTGCAGTGGCAAATCCTGCTCTGGATTTAGAGTAAAGAGGCAGGTGGTAATGCTTGGTAAAGGTGTGCACTGAACTCCAAGTTGCCGCCTCCAAAATTTCGTTGGTAGGTATTCCTTTGAGAAAAGCTGTTGAAGTGGCTGTTGCCCTGGTGGAATGTGGCCTAATGTTATTTGGGACTGATTTTCCATGCTGGTGTGTAGCAGTACCGAATACAGTGTCCTATCCATTTGGATATGGTCTGCTTTGAGATAGCCTTGCCCTGTGATCCTTCAGCATATGCTACAAACAGTTGCTCAGTTTTCCTGAAAGCCTTTGTTTTGTCTAAGTAGAAGCGCAGCTGCCTGTGTATGTCCAAAGAATGCAGAAGTTTCTCCCCTTTATTCTGGGGGTTTGGATAAAAAGTTGGCAAATAGATGGTTTGGTTAAGAGCCACACTAGATACCACCTTTGGGATAAAGGTAGGGTTTGTTCTTAAAGATACCCTGTCCTGACGAAAAATTATAAAAGGTTCCACTGCCATTAATGCCTGCAGCTCTGAGACTCTTCGTGCTGAAGTTACTGCCAAGAGCAGAGCTGTTTTCCATGATAAAAATTTTAGATCGGCTGTATTGGCTGGCTCAAAAGGTGGTAGGGTCAGTTTTTCCAAAACAAAATTGAGGTCCCAAGTTGGCCCTGGTGCTCTCCGGGGCGGTCTTATGTTTTTAGCCCCTCTGAAGTACTGCTTTAGCAAGGGATGAGAGAAAAAAGGAGGATCCGTGTTGCAATGTGCTGAAATGGCAGAGGCGTGGATCTTAATTGATGAGAAGGATAGGCCTCTGTCCAGCATCTCAGTTAAGTATTGTAAAATCTGAGGAATGTTTGGAACAAGAGGGTCAAGGCTTTGAGCCAGAATCTCTTCCATTTTTCTGAGTAAGCTTTCCTCTTGCTAGGCCTCCTGGCCTCCAGAATGACATCCATAACAGCTTTAGAGACAGGTGTTGTCTGTTTGACTAATGTATCTACCATGCAGCTAGGTTTAGGGTTTTGAGCCGACCGTGCAGGATCCGATTGTTTTGTTGAGTCAGAAGGTGTGGAATTTGAGGCAAAATCCATGGTGGGCCTTGAGCCAAGTTCCTTAAGATAGGGTACCAGTGCTGACGTGGCCAGTCTGGAGCAATCAGGATCATCTGTGGTTTTTCTTGTCTGGCTTTTAGGAGTATCTTTGAAATGACAGGCAGTGGTGGGAAGGCATAAACTTTTAGGTTTTTCCAGCTGAACAGAAGAGCATCCACTTTCCATGATTGTTTGTGATAAGTCCTTGTGCAGAATTTTTGTAGTTGGCAATTCAGTGGGGATGCAAAAAGATCTATGTCTGGGCATCCCCACTTTTGCGTTATCATGCAGAAGATTTGTGGATTCAATTTCCATTCGTGAGGGTCCATGATATTTCTCCTTAGATCATCTGCCAGAGTATTTTTCTTTCCTGGCAGGAATTGTGCTTGTAGGTGAACTTGATACGTTAGAGCTGTGTTCCACAAGGTCATGGCTTTCCTGCATATGGGATAAGAATGCATGCCCCCTTGCTTGTTTATGTACCACATTACTGTGGTGTTGTCTGTCTTTAGTAGTAATTGTCCTGGATGTAGAAGGTCCTTGAAGGCTGTTAGGGCATTTTGAACAGCCAACATCTCTTTTTGATTGATGTGAAGATGCATCTGGTCTGTGGTCCACTTGCCCTGAATGCATTTTCCTGCCATGTGTGCTCCCCAGGCATAATCCGAAGCATCTGTTGTTAGAGTTTGCCTGGCTGTGGGTTGGGTGAAAGGCTGACCCTTGTTTAGGTGACATGCCTGTGCCCACCATCGAAACTCCTGTTGTAGGTAGGGAATCATTGGTATTACTGCTTCTAAACTGTGAGAGTGTTGAGTCCTAACAATTTTCAAATACCATTGTAATTTCCTCATATGCAGTCTGGCATATGGTATTAGTAGCATGCAGGATGCCATGAATCCCAGGGCCTGCAGAATTTTTCTTGCAGGGAGATGGGACTTTCTTGCCAGCAACTGAAAATATTGAGTTAGTTGAACTTGTTTTTCTGGCGTGAGGTAAGCCATCTGGGCCGTTGTATTTAAGCTGGCACACAGGAATATAATCTGTTGCAAGGGCACTAGTTTTGACTTCTTTTCGTTTACTGTGTACCCTAGAGAAATTAGCAACCTTTTTACAAACGCCAGATGCTGTAGAAGAATGTCCTTTGTCTCTGCTTGAATGAGGCAGTCGCCCAGATATGGATATATTTGAATTCCTTTTTGTCTGCAAAATGCAATTACTGGTGCCAGGCACTTTGTGAAGACCCTGGGCGCAGTAGATAAGCCAAAGGGCAGTGCAGAGAATTGGTAGTGCATTGTACCAGCTTTGAATCTGAGGTATCTTCTGCAATTTTGTCTGATAGGGACATGCAGGTATGCCTCTTTGAGGTCCAGGGTAACAAGCCAAGCCTTCTTGCCCAGCATGGGTAGAAGCTGCTGTAATGTCAACATTTTGAATTTTGGAATATCCAGGTAAGTATTCAGAATTGAAAGGTCCAGTATGGGCCTCCAGGCCTTGTCCTTTCTGGGGACCAGGAAGAGTCTAGAGTAAAATCCTTGTCCTTGTTCCTGCTGTGGTACTTTTTGAATAGCTCTCATGTCCATGAGGGCTGAAATTTGTTTCTGTGCCTCTGTCCATTGATTTTGTGGCAGGTCTAGCATTCCTTTTAGCCTTGGTAAAGTATGAAAGTGGAATCTGTAACCTTGAGACACAATATTCAGGACCCATTTGTCTTGGGTGATTGTTTGCCAGTTTTGAGAAAAAAGTGCTAGTTTTACCCCTTAGGGGGCTTCCGAAAGGGACGTGCTTGGCGTACAAAGGGGAAAGTCATTGTGACTGTTTCCTGTAAGGTTGAGACTTGTCCTCACCACCTTTTGGGGTTGAGATGCCCCACTGTCGTTGCCTGTTTGAGCCTTGGGGTTGAGATCTGCCTCTTGGGCATCTGTATCTGCCCATCTGTGGCCTGTCTGACACTGGAAAGGACCAATTCTTTGTTGGCCAATTTCTGCTAAACCGAGGTGGCTGTACCTGTAAGAAATCCTTGACTGTTTGCATAGATTTAGCTTTATCCTCCATTTTCTTTAACACCTCTTCTGCCTTAACACCAAACAAAGTATCATGCTGTAAAGGAGCATCCAATAATTTTGCCTTAACATGATTAGGTAAACTTTGTTCTTTTAACCAAGCATGCCTTCGAATTGCAGAACCTGTAACTGCGGCTCTACAAAAGGCCTCTAAAGAATCAAAACCACATTGCAGAGTATGTTTTCCCACCTGTTCAACTTTATGCAATAAATCCTGCATTTCTTTACAATCAGGAGCTTCTGAGCTTGCAAGCATTTTCTGTTTTAACTGAGCCATTAAATATTGTTGATACTTAAGCATGTGAAACTGGCAATTTAAAGCTCTTACTGCTAAAGTTGCAGAAGTGTATACTTTCTTCCCCCATCTATCCAAAGCTCTGGAATCTCTGTCAGAGGGTACTGGATTTTTTGCAATGGAAGCCTTAACCCCTTTTGGACCCTGGGAAATAGTTTCTGGATCAGCAGAAGGGTTTTTGTAAAGAAACCTGAGAGAGTCGGGGACTCCATAATACCTATCTCGCTTGGCTGGAGCAGGGGGCAAAGAGTCAGGAGATAAACTGGATTCAGAGAACACAACATCTAGCACAGGCAGAATAGCCAGGGGCCTGTGTTGAGGCAATAAGAGGAAATCCCGGAGCCTTTTCTTGGATTCTGAGTAATCCTGGCTTTCCCAATGGAAATGCTCCCTCATGGTATGTAAAGTTTCCCCAAATTAATAATCCTCAGGAGGAGAGGCTGAAGGGATAGATTCTTCAGCATCAGAGTCCTCATAGGGGGGTAGAGAGTATCCCTGGTCTGAAGAGGAATTAGAGGAAATGGAAAAGTACAGTTTTGTACCTACCATAAATGTAGATGTTCGAGTGCTAATACAGCTGCAGTCATAACAGATGGGTTCTTCTGCCGTCAGGCGGGTCCTCGGTCGGCCGAATTCCAAAGTCTAGGTCTGGCGTCGGTTGTCGTCGCTTCTTCCCTGACGTCAGTGCGACAGGGGTAGAAAAGAACCAGCCAACGCCATCTTCTTCAGTTTTTCTTGCCCCAGATGTCAGGTGCCCCCAGAAGGAAGGCAATACATAAATTTATGTAGTAATGCAATGCAATATAATCAAAATACAGTAGTTGCAAGCAAATACACCATAAAAGAATACCCCAATCACGTTGTAAGAGGAAGTGTTAGCCAATAGGCCTGTCCCAAGAGGGGAAGGAGGGAGGGAAACCTGGACTGCAGCTGTATTAGCACTCGAACATCTACATTTATGGTAGGTACAAAACTGTACTATGTTCATCGTGCATACAGCTGCAGTCATAACAGATGGGTAGAATCCCAAAGCTAAAAAGGGGTGGTAGGCACTAGGTGGAACTAGGAGGAGCCAGGATGCCCTGCAAGACTGCAGTGGCAAAGCCTGCTCTAGTTTTGGAGTATAATGGTAGGTGGTAGTGCTTGGAGAAGGTATGCACAGAACTCCAAGTGGCTGCTTCCAAAATATCTTTGGTAGGCACTCCTCTGAGGAAAGCTGCAGAGGTAGCTGTGGCCCTTGTGGAGTGAGATCTGATGCCTGCAGGTACAGTTTTACCATGAAAAGGATAGCAAAAGCGTATGCAGTGGGCTATCCATTTTGAAATTGTCTGTTTGGAAATTGGCTTCCTTTGAGCTCCTATAGCATAGGACACAAAGAGTTGTTCTGATTTTCTGAAAGGTTTTGTTCTGTCCAAATAACAGCGCAGCTGTCTGTGGATGTCCAAGGAATGTAGTAGTCTCTCCCCTTTGATTTGAGGATTAGGGTAAATGTAGGTAAGTGGATAGCCTGATTCAAAGCTACCCTGGATACCACCTTTGGCATAAAGGACGGGTTGGTTCGTAAGGAAACTCTGTCCTGATGGAAAATGGTGAAAGGCTGCACAGCCATGAGGGCTTGTAATTCCGATACCCTGCGAGCTGAGGTGATAGCCAGGAGGAAGGCTGTTTTCCAGGACAAATATTGCAAATCTGTTGAAGCAGCTGGCTCAAAAGGAGGCAAGGTCAGCTTTTCTAGAATGAAATTGAGGTCCCAAGCAGGTATTGGTTGTTTCCTTGGGGGTTTTATATTCTTAGCCCCTCTGAGGAACTGTCTTAAGCGGGGGGGTGAGAGAATAAAGGTGGATCAGTGTTGTATTCTGCAGAAATGGCTGAGGCATGGATTTTGATGGAGGAGAATGAAAGTCCACTGCTTAGCAGCTCAGCTAGATACTGTAATATTTGAGGTAAATTCAGTTTTCCAGGATTCTGGCCCTTTTTCTCATTCCAGGCACTGCTTAGCAGCTCAGCTAGATACTGTAATATTTGAGGTAAATTCAGTTTTCCAGGATTCTGGCCCTTTTTCTCATTCCAGGCACAAAACCGTTTCCATTTTGCGGAGTAAGCTTTTCTAGTAGACGGCCTTCTGGCTTCCAAAATGACTTCCTGTACTTCCTTGGAGAGTAGGGTTTGTTGTGAAGTTAAGGAATCTTCCATGCGGCCAGACTTGAGTGTTTTCAGCTGACTGTGAAGAGTTTTGAAGCTGTGCTGAGTCAGAAGAAGAGGCATTAGAGGTAGGGTCCATGGTGGGGAATGAGTCAGGCTCCTCAGGAGTGGGTACCAGTGCTGTCTTGGCCAGTCTGGAGCAATGAGAATCATCTTTGGTCTGTCTGCTCTGGTTTTTAATAGAACTTTGGGCAGCAGAGGAAGAGGTGGAAAGGCATAAATTGTCATTGTTGTCCAACTGAAAGAGAGAGCGTCCACTCTCCAGGCCTGTGGATGAAAAGTCCTTGAGCAGAATTTTGTCAATTGGTGATTTTTGTGGGAGGCAAACAGATCTATGTCTGGCCTTCCCTATGCTTGAATTATCTCTGTAAAAACTTGAGGATGCAACTTCCATTCGTGTGGCTCTGTCATATTTCTGCTTAGGTTGTCTGCCAGCGTGTTTTTTTTGCCTGGCAATTACTGTGCTTGAAGTTCGATTTGTAATTCCAGAGCCATGTTCCAAAGTGACATGGCCAGCCTGCATAGGGGATATGAATGGGTTCCTCCCTGTTTGTTTATGTACCACATTACTGTGGTGTTGTCTGTCCTTATCAATAGTTGACCTGGATGCAGAAGGTCTTTGAAAGCTATAATAGCATTTATCACTGCTAGCATTTCCTTTTCATTGATGTGAAGGTGCTTTTCTTTTTGGGACCATTTGCCCTGAATGCACCGATCTGTCATGTGCGCCCCCCAGGCGTAGTCCGAGGCGTCTGTTGTGATGACTTGATTTGCTTGAGGCTTGCAGAATGGGAGACCTGTGTTTGTTTGGCATGTTTGAGCCCATTACAGAAATTCCTTTTGAAGGCATGGAATTAGTGGTATTATTGTTTCCAAACTGTGGCTGCGTTGAGACCATAGGTTTTTCAGGTACCATTGAAGTTTCCTCATATGCAGCTTTGCACATGGGATTAGTAGTATGCAAGATGCCATGAATCCCAGAGCCTGCAGGATTTTCCTTGCAGTCAGCCTGGTGAAATTTGCTAGTTTTCTGAAGTATTGAGTTAGTTGCCCCTGTTTCTCTGGCGTGAGGTAGGCCATCTGGGTGTTTGTGTCCAAATTGGCACCCAGGAAAATTATTTTCTGAGAGGGTATTAGCCTTGATTTCTTTTTGTTGACTGTATCCCAGAGAATTCAACAACATTATTACAAAAGCCAGATGTTTCAGAAGTATGTGCTTGCTGTCCGCTTGAATCAGGCAATCATACAAGTATGGGTATATTTGTATCCCTTGAAGTCTGCAGTAGGCAATTACTGATGCTAGGCATTTCGTGAATACTCTGGGCGCAGTAGATAAGCCAAAGGGCAATGCAGAGAATTGATAATGGGTTGAACCTGCAAGAAATTTCAGGTATCTTCTGCAATTTTGTCTGATTGGGACATGCAGGTATGCCTCCTTGAGGTCCAATGTTACCAGCCAAGACTCCTTGCCCAGCATGGGAAGAAGCTGCTGTAATGTGAGCATCTTGAATTTTGGTACGAGTAAGAATGTGTTTAGGATGGATAGGTCCAAAATAGATCTCCAATCTTTTCCCTTCCTTGGTACCAGGAATAGTCTGGAATAAAAACCTTGACCTTGTTCTTGAGTAGGTACCTCTTGAATAGCTTTCATGTCCATGAGATCTGAAATTTGTCTTTGTGCCTCTGCCCTTTGATTGTGTGGCAGGTTTGGCATGCCTCTCATTTTTGGAAGGGTGTGAAAATGGAATCTGTAGCCTCTGTTTATAATGTCCAGGATCCATTTGTCTTTTGTGACAATATGCCAATTTTTCGAAAATAATGCCAGTTTTCCGCCTAAGGGTGCTGCCATTTGAGCCTTGCTTGGCATGCAAAGGGAAAGTCATTGGGTTTGCTTTCTGAATGGCTGAACTATCCTCACCACCTCTTTGTGTAGGAGCTTGCCATTGTCTGCCTCTAAGCGATCCTTGAGATTGCCCTCTGCCCCTCGGGCCTGTATCTACCTCTTTGGGGTCTGTCCGTGGCTGGAAAGGACCAATTTTTGAAAGGCCAATTTCTACTGAAACGTGGAGGTTGTACCTGTAGAAAATCTTTCACTGTTTGCATTGATTTAGCCTTTTCCTCCATTTTCTTTAATACCTCCTCAGCTTTAACACCAAATAATACATCCTTTTGTAGAGGGGCATCTAGTAATTTAGCTTTGACATGATCTGGTAAGGTTTTCTCCTTGAGCCAGGCATGTCTACGTATGACTGATCCTGTAACAGCAGCTCTACATGAAGCTTCTAGGGCATCAAAACCACATTGCAAGGTATGTTTACCCACTTGTTCTGCACTATGCATCAAATCCTGCAACTCCTTCAAGTCTGGTTGTGACATTTTGCTTCTCAACTGTTATAACAGAAACTGTTGGTACTTTAACATATGGAACTGGCAGTTTAATGCCCTCATCGTTAAGGTGGCCGAGGTGTATACCTTTTTTCCCCATCTTTCTAAAGATCTGGAATCTCTCTCGGAAGGTAATGGATTTTTAGTAGTGGAGGCCTTAATCCCTTTGGGGCCCTGTGATATAGTTTCTGGGTCAGCCGCATGGCTTTTGTATAAAAATTGGTGAGAGTCAGGAACCCGGTAGTACCTGTCAGGCTTGACTGGGGCTGAAGGTAAAGAGTCTGGGTTAAGGCAGGCCTCCGAATACACATCATCTAGTATGTCTAAGACAGGAGGTATAGCCAGAGGCCTGTGCTGAGGTAGCAAGAGAAAATCCCTAAGCCTTTTCTTGGAGTCTGAGTACTCTTGGCCTTCCCAGTGGAAGTGTTCCCTCAAGGTATGCAAGGCTTCCCCCAAATGAGTAATCCTCTGGGGGGGGAGAGAGAGGGAATGGACTCCTCTGCATCAGAATCTTCAAAAGGGGAGTAAGAATGTTCCTGTTCATCAGAGTGCTCTGAAATAATGGAGGCCTGGTCAGAGGAGGGGGATTCTTCCTCCACTCTGGGCCTTTTGTCCGGGGGGGGTTGAGAACCCCTGATAAGAGTAATTAAATCCTCAGCCATTTTAAGCATCTGTTTTTTAGGCATGGGGCCTGGAGAAGGGCCCTGTGTAGCTGGTCTCTTAGAATGCATGGCTGCTTTAGACTTAGTGAAAGCCTCGATGGAAAAAGAAGAGGAAGGTCTGAAGACACCTTGAGAGGAGGCAGACCTGTGTACATTTTCAGTTTCACCACCAAGAGTGGCTTCGGTATCTGTAGTCGGGGTGTGGGCGGAGGAGCCTGCGACCTCGGGTACAGTAGACACCGCCAATGAAGTGTTGTCGGTAGGCAGGGGCTGCGTAGGCGCCTCGCTGAGAACCGGACCACCTATAGTTGGCTTTGGCATGGTGTCGGTAGAGGCCACGGACCTCGTGTGTCGGTCCTTATCTTTGCATTTTTTAGACAAAACTGGAGTCGGAGTATCCGACGACATAATGTAGTTAAATTTTTTGCCAAAATAGTGCTGGGCGAACTCTGCCTGACGCTTAATGGTGTGTTTGTTGAAAGTAGCACAAAAACGACAGACCGAGACGTCGTGGTCTGGGCCTAAGCAAGGAATGCAGAGGGAATGAAAATCCTTATGCGGTATTTGCTTCCCACATGAAATACAATTATTAACGTTGTCTGACATCGGTCTGGGGCAAGAAAAGTTTCCCCAACGGGGTACTTAGCTTTCAAGAAGACTTCGGTTGCAAAATTTTCGTAATTTCAGGAGCTGGCCGACCGGCACTTGCGAACTGCTTGTGCTTCGGGCACCGCGCGGCAAGAAAGACTGGAGAAGATGGCGTTGGCTGGTTCTTTTATACCCCTGTCGCACTGATGTCAGGGAAGAAGCGATGACAACCGACGCCGGACCTAGACTTTGGAATTCGGACGACCGAGGACCCGCCTGACAGCAGAAGAACCCATCTGTTATGACCGCAGCTGTATGCACGATGAACATCCTGATCAGAGGAGTCATAGTCTGTACCATGCCTTGGCCTTTTCTCAGGAGGGGGATGGGAACCCCTGATTAGAGTAATGAGGTCTTCGGCCATTTTAATCAACTGTTTCTTAGGCATAGAGGACTGTCCAGAAGAATGCTGTACTTGTTTCTTTGTCTTTAATGGTACTTTTGTCTTGGCTGTTGTGAAGGTCTGAAAACACCCTCAGAAGCTGATGCCTGCTCAGCAGCTCCGGACCCATCTGAGGGATTAGTTTCCATAGGCCCAATACCTTGAGTTTCCAGAGGCCTAGATGTCTCGACGTGGGAGTCGGAAGCGGCCTGTGGCTCTGAGGTAGCAGGTGTCAGGGGCTGCGCAAGCGCCTCACTGAGAACCAGCGAACCGGCGACTGGCCTAGAAGAGGTTTCGTCATCGGTTTTGGATCTCGGATGCCTGTCTTTATCCTTGTCTTTGCGTTTTTTCGGTACTGAAGTCGTCAGCTGATCCGACGGCATCGTATAATTGAACCTTCGATCAAAGTAGTGCAAAGCAAAATCAAAACGTCTTTTTATAGTGCGTTTGTTAAATCTAGCACAAAACCGACAACTAGTGACGTCGTGATCAGGGCCTAGGCATGGAATACACCAAGAGTGGAAGTCCTTATGAGGTATTTGCTTCCCACAAGAAATACAATTATTAACTTTTTCTGACATCGGTCTGAGGCAAGAAAAAAGTTTCCCCAATGGGGTACTTAGCTTTATTGAAGACTTCGGATCTGAAATTCGATTTCGAAAATCTCAGGAGTTGGCCGACTGACAATTGTGAACTGCTTCTGCTTCGGGCACCGCGCGGCAAGAAAGACTGAAGAAAATGGCGTCGGATGCATCTTATATACCCCTGGCGCGACGTCAGGGAAGAAGCGACAGCAACCGACGCCGGACCAAGACTTTGGAATTCTGGCCGACTGTGCGACCGCCTGATGGCAGGATAACCCAAGTGTAATGACTGCAGCAGTGTAACACGATGAACATCAATAGGTTATGAAAATAGAAATTGATTTTTACATGCAAAATGTATATGTATATATTTATATATTTTTTTGATTGCCAAATGAACTAAGGTTGACATATTTCCAGCCATGTATTATATTGTCTTGGATAAAATCAAACTTAATAATCTACTTAATAATTTGGTTAAATAAGAGGTACCACATCATTATAAATTTTATTTAAAGTACGTAAGGATTATATATTATTATGACAGCTACTAGGTAGGGCAGGACCAGCTCGAATGTCACACTGATAGGGGGAGGGATGTGAATTTAACATGTGTACTAATAACACTTTGTTTTACAGCACAATACACCACTCCCATGCCTGATAAAAAGTATATATATATATATATATATATATATATATATATATATATATATATATTTAGAAAGCTTGTGAGGAAATTATTACTCTGTTTTTGTTTTACATGGATCGCTTGTCTGTGTACTTAATAAAGGATTTTCGACTGGAAACAGACTGCCTGCCTTGCTTGGATTACTTTCAAATACTTAGTAATGCTGTACAATTATATATTTTCTATTATTACTTTTTGTTTTGTTTTGACTTAAGACGAGTTTACGTTCGCTACTTCTACTACTGTCTGATCTGATTAATATACAGTGATTAACTAGAAATATATGGACTGAAAATCTTCCACACAGAGAAGTTTCTTACACTGTTTTGTATACTACATGTTTACACACACAGAACAGGACATTAATCCAAGAATTTTTTTTGCTTGGGTTCATACTGATATGTCTAGTTACTGATCGATCTGTAAACCGCGGGAAAGATTCCAGATATATAGTTATCAAAGAAAATACTGAGTACCAGAGAACAGTCTTGTACCAATTAAAGGCAAACGCTGATGTGAGAGATTACAAGGATCTGAAGGAGAAAGGCAGCAAACCTATACAACATCACTTCCTTAGGTGGCCAAGGACTCCGTTAGATGAGACTATGATACAGTGGGTGCACCATGCAGGGCAGCAAATATTTTGTCAGTCTTAAGGAAGCGTACATGGCTGAAGACACAGCCCCATGTCAGATCATGTCAAAACAGACTTCCATAATGCTCTATGCGAGCAGTAGTTTCTTTCTTGAACTTCCAGCAGAAAAGGAGTTTAAAGACTGGGGGGAAAGGTGAAGACTATGCAGTCTGCAGTCTAAAAAATCAATGCTCTCCTGTCTCAAATACAGCAGACAAAAAGGGTGACATTACTAGAGGGGAAAACGAGGAAAAACATAAGGTTAAGAAAGGCCACTATAAGGAACAATGGCACACACACCTAAAGTGAAACCTTTTGGCCATCAAAGTCAAGACCCAGAGAGGGAACAGGTATGAATTATCTATGCTCTTTCAACCCTGCATACCCAAAAAGGCACCCTCTGCAATAACCCTTCCTCAAAACTTCCCACATAAAAGTAAAAGGGGTTGTTTAAGCTTCTTTGCAAAAACTAAGGCAGGAAGTCACCAAAGACAAGTGGACATTTCAGCTGTTATGGCAGGGATACAGACAACGGTTATTAACAAGATCATCAGGTATCCTGCCAGTTCAGAGACCAAGCACATTTAGCCCAACCACTGCTACAAAACCTCCTGCTGTAGGAAGCCAAAGAGAGAGCACAAAATGCAGGAGGAGGAAAGTACAGTTTTGTACCTACCATAAATGTAGATGTCCGATAGATATGCAACTGCAGTCATAACATATGGGTTGTCCTGCTTCAGGCAGCCCTCGGTCGGACGAATTCCAAAGTCTGGGTCCGGCGTCGGCTGGTATCGCCCCCTCTCCGACGTCAACGGCTGGAGTATAAAGGCATCGGCCGACGCCATCTTCTTCAGTGTTTCTTGCCCCAGATGTCAGGTGCCCACTCAGGAGGCTAAATTTTGTAAATGGATAAAAAATAATCCCATGCATGCACAACAGTAATAAACAGATACACCATAGGAGATACCCCCAGCTGAAGGGAAGAGGGGTAGTGACCCCAAAAAGAAGGATATAGAGGGGTAGGAGGGTGGGAGAATCCGACTGCAGTTGCATATCTATCGGACATCTACATTTATGGTAGGTACAAAACTGTACTATGTCCTTCAAGAATGCAACTGCAGTCATAACATATGGGTTGAATACCATAGCCAAGCTGGGGGTGGAAGGATGGTGTAGCTATAAGGATGGTGTAGCTATAATCCCCTGCAGGACTGCCGAAGCAAAGCCTGCTCGGGATCTGGAGTATAATGGCAGGTGGTAGTGCTTGGTAAATGTATGCATGGAGCTCCATGTAGCAGCCTCTAAAATGTCCTTTGTTGCCACTCCTCTTAAGAAAGCTGTGGAAGTGGCTATAGCTCTGGTGGAGTGTGGCCTAATATTGGCTGGCACACCTTTTCCATGAAAAGAATAGCAAAATCTGATGCAGTGTCCAATCCATTTTGAAATTGTTTGTTTGGAGATTGCCTTTCCCTGTACTCCAGCAGCATAAGCTACAAACAGCTGGTCAGACTTTCTGGTGTTCTTAGTTCTGTCCAAGTAGTAGCGCAGTTGTCTGTGTATGTCCAAAGTATGCAGTAGTTTTTCCCCCCTATTTTGAGGATTGGGGAAGAATGCAGGCAGATGAATTGCTTGATTTAGAGACACCCTGGAAATAACTTTTGGCATGAATGTAGGATTTGTTCTTAGGGAGACTCTGTCTTGATGAAAAATGAGGAAGGGGGGCACTGCCATGAGTGCCTGTATCTCCGAAACTCTTCTTGCAGAAGTGACTGCCAATAAGAAGGTCGTCTTCCATGAAAGGAATTGCATTTCTGAGGATGCTGGCTGGCTCAAAGGGAGGAAGAGTTAGTTTTTCCAACACATAGTTGAGGTCCCATGCAGGTACTGGTTGTTTTCTGGGAGGTTTGATATTCTTTATCCCTCTTAAAAACTGTCTTAGCAGAGGATGCGAAAACACTGGAGGGTCACAGTTGTATTTTGCTGAGATTGCTGAGGCATGTATCTTTATTGAGGAGTATGAGAGCCCAGTATGAAATAGCTCTGCCAAGTATTCCAATATCTGAGGAATACTCAGTAGTTCTGTGTCCTGACCCTTTTTGGCATTCCAGATGCTGAATCTTTTCCACTTGGCTGAATAGGTTTTTCTGGTGGAAGGTCTGCGTGCTTCCAGCAAGATCTCTTGAACAGATTTGGAAAGAGAGCTAGGTGTTGAAGTCATGGAAGTCTCCAGGCTGTCAGATGCAATGTCTTCAGGTCTTGATGTACAGTCCTGTAATTGTGCTGCGTTAGGAGCAGGGGCCATAGGGTCAGAGGCCATGGTTTGGTCCGAGTTATGGTCAACAAGAGTGGGTACCAATGTTGCCTTGGCCAGTCTGGCGCTAAGAAAATGCCTGTTGGTTGTTCTGCCTTTATTTTCAGTATCACCTTGGTCAGCAAAGGCAGAGGAGGGAATGCATATATTTTTAGAGAATTCCAGCTGAAGGAGAGGGCATCTGTTTTCCAAGCTAGAGGGTGATGAGTCCTTGTGCAGAACTTTTCCAGGTGATGATTTTGGTGAGAAGCAAAGAGATCTACGTCCGGTCTTCCCCATGTCCTTGTCAGTTGAGAGAAAATGTGAGGGTGCAACATCCATTCGTGTGGATCCATAAAGTTTCTGCTCAGATTGTCCGCCAGTACATTGTCCTTGCCTGGTACAAACTGGGATTGTAAGTGTATCTTCAGGCTCAGGGATTTTTCCCAGAGAAGCATTGTTAGTCTGCAGAGGGGATAAGAATGAGTGCCTCCCTGCTTGTTTATGTACCACATGACAGTGGTGTTGTCTGTCCTTATTAGCAAATGTCCTTCTTGTAGTGATTTTTCAAAAGTCTCGATGGCATGTATCACTGCCAACATCTCCTTTTGGTTTATGTGCAGATGTCTTTCCTTTGGCGTCCATAGGCCTTGAATGCATCTGCCCTCCATGTGCGCCCCCCATCCATGGTCTGAGGCGTCTGTTGTGATCATTTGGCCTGCTTGAGGTCTGTTGAAAGACATGCCTTTGTTTAGTTGACTGGCTTGAACCCACCATAGAAATTCCTTCTGCAGGCATGGAATAAGTGGGATTATGTCCTCTAGGCTGTTGCTGTGTTGAGACCATAAGTTTTTTAAATACCATTGCAGCTTTCTCATATGAAGTCTTGCCAAAGGTATCAGAAGAATACAAGAGGCCATGAATCCCAGGGCCTGCAGGATTTTCCTTGCAGTCAGCTGGGAAAGGCTTGCTAGGCCTTTGAAGTACTCTGGTAAACGCTGCTGTTTTTCCTCTGTGAGGTAGGCCATTTGTGTTTCCGTGTCCAGTTTGGCTCCTAGGAATGTAATCTGTTGGGATGGTAGTAATTTTGACTTTTGAATGTTGACTGTGTATCCCAAGGCCTGCAGTAGATGCATGACATAGTCCAAATGCCCTTTTAAGGTTTGTTTGTTGTCTGCTTGTATGAGGCAGTCGTCCAAGTAGGGGTATATTTGAATCCCCTGCTGTCTGCAGTGTGCCACTACTGATGCCAGGCATTTCGTGAACACTCTGGGCGCAGTAGACAAGCCAAACGGCAATGCTGAGAATTGATAATGCTCTGTTCCTGCAAGAAATCTGAGGTATCTTCTGCAGCTTTGTCTGACTGGGACATGCAGGTATGCCTCCTTGAGGTCCAGAGTGACCAGCCAAGACCCCTTGCCCAGCATGGGAAGAAGCTGCTGCAACATCAGCATTTTGAACTTTGGCACAATAAGAAAAGTGTTTAGATTTGACAAGTCCAGTATGGGTCTCCATTTGTTTTCTTTTCTTGGAACAAGGAACAGTCTTGAATAAAATCCCTGGCCTTGCTCCTGAGGAGGAACCCTTTCTATTGCTTTTATACTTAATAGCTTGGAAACTTGAGAGAGTGCCTCTGCCCTTTGATGATGTGGCAGGTTTGGCATGCCTTGTCTTATTGGTAATGTGTGGAAGTGGAATCTGTAGCCCTTGTTTATCAAATCCAGAATCCAATTGTCTTTGGTTAAAATATGCCAGTTTTGTGAGAATAAGCCTAATTTTCTGCCCAAAGGTGCTTCTCTTTGAACCTTTGTAGGCGGTACGAAAGTGAAGTCATTGTGATTGTCCCTGTAGTGCAGCTGAACTGTCTGCGCCACTTCTTTGGTTTGGAGGTTGCCATCCCCTGTAAGATCCTCGGTGTTGTCCTCTACCCTGGCTCGTCTGCTTTATCCCCTTTGAAACTTGTCAGAGCCGGGGAAGGACCAATTCTTTGAGGGCCAGTTTCTGCTGAATCTGGGTGGCTGAAGCTGAAGGAAATCCTTTACTGTCTGTACTGACTTTGCTTTTTCCTCTATGGATTTCAAAACATCTTGTGCAGTAGCACCAAAAAGCTTTTGTTTCTCCAAAGGTGCATCCAGTAACTTTACTTTAACATGGTCAGGCAAAGATTGATCCTTCAACCAAGCATGTCTACGTACAGCCCCAGTCATAGCTGCCCTACATGAAGCTTCCAGTGCATCATAACCACACTGCAGAAAATGGTTATTAACCTGCTGAGTGCTATGTATATGATCCTGCAGTGCCTTTTTATCAATAGGCTCAGAAGAGGCTACCTTTTTCTGTAAATCATCAAGGAGAAAATCTTGGTACTGAAACATGTGGAAAAGGCAGTTAAGAGACCTCATGGCTAGGGTAGTGGAGGTGTATACTTTTTTACCCCATCTCTCCAGGGACCTAGCTTCTCTGTCAGCTGGCAGTGGGTTTTTGGCAGAGGAGGAAGCCACTCCCTTGGGGCCCTGTGAAATAGTTTCTAGATCCACAGAGTGGGCCTTAAAAAGGTGCTTGTGAGTGTCAGGGACCCTATAATATCTGTCCGGCTTGATAGGAGCAGGAGGAAGATCGTCAGGGTTGGCACTGGAGTCAGAGAAAACATCATCCAAAACATCCATAACTGGAGGGATAGCCAGAGGTCTGTGCTGGGGGAGCTTGAGGAAAGTACGAAGCCTTTTCCTGGAGTCAGAGAATTCCTGACCCTGCCATTGAAAATGTTCTCTCATGGAATGCAGAACTTCCCCAAATGAGAAATCCTCTGGGGGGGAGGCTGAGGGAATAGATTCCTCAGCATCAGAGTTCTCGTAGGCCTGGAAGGGTTCTTCTTGAGTGTCAGAGTGCTCAGAATCCCCAGAGGCTTCATCCGAGGAGAGGTCGTCCGCCTGCTCAGATCTAGGCCTTTTCTCTGCAGGTGGCTGAGAACCCCTGTCCGGATGAGGCTGAGAGCCCCTAAGGGAAATAAGATCTGCAGCCAGAGACATGATCTGCTTATCAGAGGAAGGGGCCTGGGCAGACTTAGGATGGGCCTTGGCCTGACTGGCGGCCTTAGCACGTGCAAAGGCCTTGATGGACATGGAAACAGGAGGCCTAGCAGCCCCACGTGCAGGCATTACCTTGTCCACCGGGATGGTGTCTGGTAGATCCAGAACTTCGGTTTCCGGAGGAAAATCAACAACCGGCACAGGAGAGGTATCCGAGACCGAAGGTCGTGTTAGCGCTGTGTCGTCGGCCTGTAGCGGTAGATTTACCACTTCCGAAGGAGCCGGAGCGCTAGTAGAGGGTTTAGGAGAAACATCGGTAGTGGACGCGGGCCGAGGATGTCGGTCCCGGTCTTTGCGTTTTTTAGCAGATTGGGTTGTCGGTTGTTCCGACGGCATGATATACGCAAAGGATTCACCGAAGTCCTCGGCGAATTCTGCCCGGCGCCGGAGAGTGCGCTTATTAAAGCAGGCACAGGCAGCACAGGCCGAGACGTCGTGCCCAGGCAGGGAAGGCAGAGAGAATGGAAGTCCTTATGAGGTATTTGTTTACCACAAGACAAACAATTATTAACTTTCTCAATTTGTTCTGACATCGGCTGAGGCAAGAATAAATGCTCCCCAACGGGGTACTTAGCTTTTAGATGACTTCGCTGAAAACACAGGAGCTGACCGACCGGCACTTGCGAACTGCTTCTGCTTCGGGCACCGTGCGGCAAGAAAGACTGAAGAAGATGGCATCGGCCGATGCCTTTATACTCCAGCCGTTGTGACGTCGGAGAGGGGGAGACACCAGCCGACGCCGGACCCAGACTTTGGAATTCGGCCGACCGAGGGCTGCCTGAGGCAGGACAACCTATATGTTATGACTGCAGTTGCATTCTTGAAGGACACCTAGCTAGTACTATATGGATAAAGGAACACAGAGACCCATCTTGGAACCTTCAAGGCTAAAACAAGTTTATACAAAAAAATCTAAACACTAACATTACAGGGCATTATAACTTATCTCCTCACAAGCTTACATGGTTAACCCAAACCTAAAAGACACCTAACTCTACATACCCACAGCTGAGGGGCAATTTAAAGTGGAATCTGCCTCTATCAGTTCACCTCCATGCTTTCTGCTTTACCTACTCACTTCACAACTCATAAAAGTGCTTAGCCCCTGTAATTACCTAGGGCAGAACCAAGGGCATTCATATATCCAATTTTATGGATGACAGCCTCATTTATGAAACAACTCTGAAGAAATTCAGAAGACCCTACAATGACAAACTTTTAAAACCCAGCCTCTGTCAAAAACTTCTAAAAACCTAATAAGAAAGTGTTCTTTATGGCACCGCTGTACAAAAGAGAAACTAAGGGCCTTCAGCTCAGGCAAACACTCTTCCTTATAAAACTAATTTTAGGTCAGTAACACAGCAAAAACAAATTACTGCATGGGAATTCCTGATAGTACGGGGTATATGGCCTATTTTAATAGTATATTTAGTGAGGCCACACATGAGGGGAATGGAGGAATAGATGGTGCCTGCACACTTAATCCATGTAATGTCCCACACTACTACTACTGCCCTGGATAAAGAAATATGCTCATGCATGATCCCTAGATTAGAATATCTTTCAAGTTAAGCTCAGATACCTAGAGACTTATCAAAGACGCACACTAGGACACAGCTTGGGATGCTCACTTGGGACTGATAGGATCTAGGGCAGTGGTCACAATCTCAAATGGCTCATTAGCCAGCTGAGGATGAGATCACAAAACAAAGAGTCTGAGAAGTTCAAAAAGAAAAAAAAAGTTTAAAACAGTTGAAGTTCTGTTTATTATGACATGCAAGCAACAAATGACCGCTACATGTTAAATTACTCTTTCAGTGCAAGTAAGAAAATTCAAGTGTGCCAGCAAAACAAACAAAAAAAAAGACTGAACAGTGTAAGCAAGCCACCATCAATGTCAATGTCACAACTACAAGGAAAGAATGTTCAGTCTCAAACAATGCCCTCCAGCAAGTAAAACAGACACAGAAAAAAAAAAATACACTAGCCTTGTAAATAACATACATATAGTGATAGTTATAATAAATTCTCTCAAACTTGCAGGACAGATGAGCCTATGCACACTACAGTCAAATATACACACCAATCACAGCTTCAATCTCTAAAAGAAACACAAATGAATGAAAAGATAAAATAATACAGCAATGACACAATATTCCAATCTTCTCTATTATGTCCTTTGTGACTAGACACACACACTTTTCTCAATTAAATTCAAAACAAACAGTTTCCAACAGGTTTTAAACTATCAAGCATTTTCGGAAGGATATGATGTCTGAAACTTAAAATGACTGGAAAGCTACAGACTTTAGGAGGAGCACGCCAATACAGCAAATTTTCTCAGTAATATAAACTCTACAATTTGAAAGATTTCTTTATCAATTGCAATCCTGACATACACATACATGTTACACTTGCTAACAAGGACAGCAGACATGAATTCCTCCATCTCCATTATCCACAAACTCCAAATGCCAACACCGGAACAAGTCCTCCAAGAACTTAATATTTTATTCCCTTCAACACACACACATGCACTGACACATGACTAAAGAGGAAGTCCTGATTTCACTTTTTTAATTTACAGAACACAATTACTAAGAGGACTCCAGGTTACAATATTAAATTTTAAAACATTACTTGTGCTAGTTCAGTCTCGTTCTGGAGCTGAGCCTAGTCTATGAGCCTGCAGTTTGATATCAATATAGTACAGTTGTGTACACTTACCATAACTGTAGATGTTCAAGTGTATTCATTGTTGCAGTCATCACTTTTGGGTTATCTGCTTGCAGTAGCCCTCAGTCGGACTGATTAACAAAGTCTTGGGTCCTGCGTCAGTTGCTATCTCTTCTTCCATGACGTCAGGTTGTCAGGGGTATAAAACATGCAGCCAACGCCATTACATCAGTTTTTCTTGCCCCAGATGTCAGGTGCCCCTTAATGTGAAGCAATTAAATCTATAAATATACAAGGTTATACCTCCAACAAAAAAGCAAATACACCAAGAAGCTTCTGAAGATAGCAAAGGAAAGTAGAGGTATATCCAAAAAGGAAAAAGAAGGGTGCTGGAGGGAGGGTAACCAGGACTGCGACAGTGAATACACTCGAACATCTACATTTATGGTAAGTGTACACAACTCTACTATGTTCTTCGTGTTTCACTGTTGCAGTCATCACTTTTGGGTAGATTCCCAAAGCTAAGGATGGGAGGAGGAATTTAAATAGAATTAGGACCAGCTAAAAAGCCCTGCAAGACTGCAGTGGCAAAGCCAGCTCTGGATTTAGAGAAAATCAGCAGATGGTAATGGTTGGTGAAAGTATGTACAGAAAGTACAGTTGTGCACTTACCATAAATGTAGATGTTAGAGTGTATTCACTGTTGCAGTCATTACAATTGGGTTATCCTGCTGGCAGGCTACCCGCAGTTGGTCTGAATTCCAAAGTCTAGGTCCGGCGTCGGTTGCTGTCACCTCCTCCCTGATGTCAGTGCACCAGGGGTATAAAAGATGCAGCCAACGCCATTTTCTTCAGTTTTTCTTGCCCCAGATGTCAGGTGCCCCCAAAAGGGTAGGCTAAAAATATGTCAATAAAGCATGCATGCATCAAGGTAAATTTTTCCTTCATCTACAAGCAAATACACCACACAGGTTGTATAGAATAGAGAAGTACAGATAAGTTCCAGCAAAGATAAGGGGGATGGTGGGAGGGTAACCTGGACTGCAACAGTGAATACACTCGAACATCTACATTTATGGTAAGTACACAACTGTACTATGTTCATCGTGTTTCACTGTTGCAGTCATTACAATTGGGTTGAATCCCAAAGCTAAGGTTGGGAGGCTGGAGCTAAATAGGATTAGGAGCAGCTATGAGGCCCTGCAGAACTGCAGTGGCAAAGCCTGCCCTGGATTTAGAGTAGAGGTTGCAGTCTCTAAAATGTCTTTGGTTGGTACTCCTCTAAGGAAGGCTGCTGAAGTGGCTGCTGCTCTAATGCCCTTAGGCACTGATTTGCCATGTTGTGAACAGCAGAAACGAACGCAGTGGCCTATCCACTTTGAAATAGTCTGCTTCGAGATGGCCTTTCCTTGTGATCCTGCAGCGTATGCCACTAGTAATTGCTCCGTCTTTCTGAAAGCTTTGGTTCTGTCCAAGTAGAAGCGCAGCTGTCTGTGCATGTCCAAAGAATGCAGAAGTCTCTCACCCTTATTCTGTGGGTTTGGGTAAAGGTAGGCAAATGAATAGTTTGGTTAAGGGCCACACTGGACACTACCTTAGGTATAAATGTCGAGTTTGTCCTCAGAGAAACCCTATCTGGATGGAAAATGATAAAAGGTTCCACAGCCATGCGTGCCTGTAGCTCTGAGACTCGTCTTGTAGAGGTTATTGCTAGGAGCAGAGCTGTTTTCCATGATAAAAATTTCATACCAGCTGTAGTGGCTGGCTCAAAAGGAGGCATGGTGAGTTTTTCCAAGACATAATTGAGGTCCCATGCAGGTATTGGTGATCTCCTTGGAGGCCTTAAGTTTTTGGCTCCTCTGAGGTACTGCCTTAATAAAGGATGAGAAAAAAATAGGTGGCTCTGTATTGTAATGAGCTGAAATGGCAGAGGCATGAATCTTAATTGATGAAAAGGATAGGCCTTTGTCCAGCATCTCAGTTAAATATTGCAAAATCTGAGGAATATTTGGTACAGTCGTGTCAATCCCTTGTGCTTGGTTCCAAGCACAGAATCTCTTCCATTTTTCAGCATACGATTTTCTGGTACTAGGCCTCCTGGCCTCCAAAATAACATCCATCACCGCTTTAGAGAGAGGTGTGTTTTGAATGACTACATTATCCGCCATGCCAGATTTAAGGTCTTGAGTTGGCTTTGCAGGATCTGATTGTTGTGTTGGGACAGTAAGTGAGGAATCTGAGGTAATGTCCAGGCTGGGTGTTGAGACAAGTTCCTTAGGATTGGGTACCAGTGCTGGTGGGGCCAGTCTGGGGCAATCAGTATAATTTTTGGCTTCTCTTGTCTGACTTTTAGGAGTACCTTGGGGAGGAGAGGCAGTGGAGGAAAGGCATATACTGTTAAGTTTTTCCAGCTGAAAGATAGAGCATTCACTTTCCATGCTTGCTTGTGATAAGTCTTTGTGCAGAATCTCTGTAGTTGGCAGTTGTGAGGGGAGGCAAATAGATCTATGTCTGGGCATCCCCAATTCCTTGTTATCATGCTGAAGACTTGCGGATCCAATTTCTACTCGTGGGGATCCATGAGGTTTCTGCTTAGTTCATCTGCCAGAGTATTTATCTTTCCTGGCAGGAACTGTGCCAGCAGATGTACTTGGTAAGTCAATGCTGTGTCCCACAAAGTCATGGCTAGTCTGCACAGGGGGTAGGAATGAGTGCCTCCCTGCTTGTTTATGTACCACATGACTGTAGTATTGTCCGTCTTTATCAGTAGTTGTCCCGGATGAAGTAGATCCTTGAAGGCTGTCAGGGCATTCTGAACAGCTAGCATCTCTTTTTGGTTGATATGTAGATGCATTTGGCTTGTGGACCATGTGCCCTGAATACATTTTCCTGCCATGTGCCCCCCCCCCCCCCCCAGGCATAATCTGATGCATTTGTTGTTAATATCTGCCTGGCTGTGGGTAAACCGAATGGCTGCCCCATGTTGTGGTGACAGGCCTTTGCCTACCATCGAAACTCCTGTTGCAGGCGGGGAATGAGGGTAATTATTGTTTCCAGGCTGTGGCAATGTTGAGTCCAAACACTTTTTAGATACCACTGAAGTTTCCTTTTTAGATACCACTGAAGTTTCCTCATATGCAGTCTTGCATATGGAATTAGCAGAATGTCATGAAGCCCAAAGCCTGCAGAATTTTTCTTGCAGATAACTGGGTCTTTGTTGCCAACATTTTGAAATAAGTAGTCAGTTGCCTTTGTTTGTCTGGCGTGAGATAAGCCATCTGGGCAGTTGTATTTAAGCTTGCACCAAGGAATATTATCTCTTGAGAGGGTACTAGTTTTGATTTCTTTTCGTTTACTGTGTACCCTAGGTATGTTAGTAATCTTTTTACAAACACTAGATGATGTTGTAGAATGTCCTTGTTCTCTGCTTGAATAAGGCAGTTGTCCAAGTAAGGATATATTTGTATTCCTCTTTGTCTGCAAAATGCAATTACTGGAGCCAGGCATTTTGTGAAGACCCTGGGCGCAGTAGATAAGCCAAAGGGCAGTGCGGATAATTGGTAGTACATTGAGCCAGCTATGAATCTGAGGTATCTTCTGCATGACTGTCTGACTGGGACATGCAGGTATTCCTCTTTTAGGTATAAAGTCACAAGCCAAGCCTTCTTGCCCAGCATGGGCAGAAGCTGCTGCAAAGTCAACATTTTGAATCTTGGAATATCCAGATATGTGTTTAGAATAGATAGGTCCAGTATTGGTCTCCAGGCTTTGTCCTTTCTGGGCACCAAGAACAGTCTTGAGTAAAATTATTGTCCCTGCTCTTGCTGTGGTACTAGGTGAATGCCCCCCATGTCCATGAGGGATGACATTTGCTTTTGTGCCTCTGCCATTGATTTTTGGCAGGTCTGACAAACCGTTTGCCCTTGGCAGGGTGTGAAAGTGAAACCTGTAGCCTTGTGAAACTACATTTGTCCTGGGTTATTACGTGCCAATTTTGAGAAAAAAAGTGCTAGTTTTCCCCCTAAAGGTGCTGCCAGAAGATAAGTTCTTGGCGCAGGCAGGGGGAAGTCACTGGGACTGTTTCCTGTATGGCTGTGATTTATCTCCTCCGCTTTTGGAGGTAGAAGTGCCCCATTGTTTAGACCTGTATGAGCCTTGGGGCTGGGATCTGCCTCCAGGACATCTGTATCTGCCTCTTTGTGGCCTTTCTGACACTGGAGAGGACCAAATTCTTTGTAGGCCAGTGCCTGCTAAATCTTGGAGGCTGTACCAGTAAGAAATCCTTGACTGTTTGCATAGATTTAGCTTTGTCCTCCATTTTCTTCAACACCTCTTCTGCTTTAACACCTATCATGCTGTAATGGAGCATCTAATAATTTTGCATTAACCTGATCAGGCAGATTCTGTTCCTTTAACCAAGCATGCCCCCTAATGACAGAATCCGTAACAGCGGCCCTGCAGGAGGCCTCCAGAGAATCAAAACCACATTGCAAATT
Source organism: Protopterus annectens (assembly GCF_019279795.1). Lineage (NCBI taxonomy): Eukaryota > Metazoa > Chordata > Ceratodontiformes > Protopteridae > Protopterus > Protopterus annectens. The sequence continues at coordinate 1,033,792,662 of NC_056725.1, forward strand.
ATGCTTTCCCACTTGTTCAGCTACATGCAATAAATCCTGCATTTCTTTGTTTTCTGCACATTCAGAATTTATCAACATTTTCTGTTTAAGCAGTGACATAATATAGTGCTGATATTTAAGCATATGAAACTGACAATTTAAAGCCCTTATAGCCAAGGTAGCAGAAGTGTAAATCTTTTTTTCCCCATCTGTCCAGTGCCCTAGAATCCCTGTCAGAGGGGCTAGGTTTTTTTGCAGTGGAAGCCTTGACCCCTTTGGGACCCTGAGAGAGAGTTTCTGGGTCAGCAGCAGGGTTCTTAAAAAATAAATTTATGTGAATCAGGAACCCTGTAGTATCTGTCTGGCTTAAGAGGAGCTGGAGGTAAAGAGTCAGGAGTCAGACTAGACTCTGAAAATACATCATCTACAATGTCTAACGCAGGTGGAATAGCAAGGGGCCTGTGCTGAGGTAGTAAAAGGAAGTCTCTGAGCCTTTTCTTAGATTCTGAATAATCTTGGCTCTCCCAGTGGAAATGCTCCCTCATGGTATGCAGAGTTTCCCCGAAAGAATAATCCTCAGGAGGAGAGGCTGAAAGGATAGATTCTTCAGCATCAGAATCCTCATAGGGAGGAACAGAGTATTCCTGATCAGAAGAGAAATCAGAAAAAAATGGAAACCTGATCTGAAGACTCATATTCTGTCTCTTGCCTAGGCTTCTTATCAGGAGGGGGATGGGAACCCCTGATCAAAGTAATTAGATCTTCGGCCATTTTGAGCATATGTTTTTTAGGCATGGAGGCCTGTCCATGGGGCTGTTGTACTTGTTTCTTTGTCTTTAGAGGTGCTTTAGTCTTTGGTTTTGAAGCTGAAGTCATTTTAACATAACTGTGTAGGCCTGAAAACACCCTTAGAAGCGGATGCCTGCTCAGCGGCTCCGGACCCATCTGAGGGAATAGTTTCCGAGGTTCCAATACCTTGAGTTTCCAGCGGTCTAGTCGGCTGTACGTGGGAGTCGGAAGCGGTCTGCGGCTCTAAAGTAGAGGGTGTCAGGGGCTGCGAAAGCGCCTCAATGAGAACTTAGAAGAAGCCTCGTCGTCAGTTTTGGACCTCGGATGCCTGTCCTTTTCTTTGCGTTTCTTTTGAATTGCGGTAGTCGGATGGCTACCAGACGGCATTGTATAATTAAATCTTCTGCCAAATTAGTGAAATGCAAAATCGTACCGATACTTAATAGTGCGTTGGTTAAATCTAGCACAAAACCGACAATTAGCAACGTCGTGATCAGGGCCTAGGCAAGGAATACAGTAAGAATGGAAGTCCTTATGAGGTATTTGCTTCCCACCAGAAATACAATTATTAACTTTTTCTGACATCAGTCTGGAGCAAGAAAAAAAGTTTCCCCAACGGGGTACTTAGATTTTAATGAAGACTTCGGATCTGAAATTCGAACACGAAAATCTCAGGAGTCGGCCGACCGGCACTTGCGATCTGCTTTTGCTTCGGGCAACGCGCGGCAAGAAAGACTGAAAAAAATGGCGTCGGCTGCATCATTTATACCCCTGGCGCACTGACGTCAAGGAGGAGGCGACAGCAACCGACGCCGGACCTAGACTTTGGAATTCAGGCCGACTGCAGGTAGCCTGCCAGCAGGATAACCCAATTGTAATGACTGCAACAGTGAAACACGATGAACATCTCCAGGTAGCAGCTTCTAGGATGTCCCTGGTAGGGACGCCTCTGAGAATGGCTGTAGAGGTAGATGCAGCCCTGGCAGAGTGGGGTCAGATCCCCTGTGGGATAGGTTTTCCATGGTGTTTGTAGCAAAAAAGAATGCAATGGCTTATCCATTTGGAAATGGTTTGCTGTGAAATGGCCTTCCCCTCTGCCCCTGCAGCAAATGCCACCAGCAGTTGATCAGATTTCCTTTGAGGTTTAGTTCTGTCCAAGTAGAATCTAAGTTGTCTGTGCACATCTAAGGAATGCAATATCCGTTCTCCTTTGTTCTGTGGCTTGGGAAAGAAGGTTGGAAAATGAATGGACTGATTAAGAGACACACTGGATACCACCTTGGGCATGAAGGATGGATTGGTTCTGAGGGACACACTCTCTGCATGAAAGAGGATGAAAGGCTCCACTGCCATAAGGGCCTGTAATTCAGATACCCTTCTAGCTGAAGTGATTGCTAAAAGGAAAGCTGTTTTCCAAGAAAGAAATTTTAGGTCTGCAGTAGCAGCTGGTTCGAAAGGTGGTAGAGTGAGTTTCTCCAAAACAAAGTTAAGGTCCCACGCTGGGGTTGGAACTCTCCTGGGTAGTCTTCCTCTGAGGAACTGCTTGAGCAGTGGATGAGAGGGGGGGGGGGTCTGTGTTATAATGAGCTGAAATGGCTGAGGCATGGATTTTATTGGAGGAAAAAGACAGGCCCTTGTGAAGCATCTCAGTTAAGTATTGCAAAATCTGAGGTAAACTGGGCTCTGCTGTGCTCATCCCTTGAGACTGGTTCCAGGCACAGAATATTTTCCATTTTTCAGCATAGGATTTTCTAGTGCTAGGCTTCTTTGCCTCTAAAATGATATCCACCACAGGTTTACTGAGGGATGGTAAAGGAGAGATTATGTAATTAGCCAGGCTGCAAGGCTCAGTGTTAGAAGCGGAGGGTGCAGAATCTGGTTCTCCTGTTGAGACAACATGGAAGGAGTCTGAGGCAGGTGCCACGGGGATAACTGTGACACACTGTACAGAAGGGGGAACCAGTGTTGGCGCGGCCAGTCTGGAACAATCAAAATCATCCTTGGTTTGTCCAGTTTGATTTTTAGTAGTACTTTGGAGAGCAGAGGCAGAGGGGGGAAGGCATAGACTGATAGGTTTTTCCAGCTGAAGGACAGAGCATCCAATTTCCAGGCTTGTTTGTGGGGAGTCCGTTTGCAAAATTTGTCCAACTGATGGTTCTGGGGAGAGGCAAACAGGTCTATATCTGGGCTCCCCCATTTGCTTGTCAACATGTTGAAAATACTTGGCTCCAGTTTCCACTCGTGTGGGTCCATGAGGTTTCTACTTAGTCCGTTTGCCAGTGTATTTAACTTTCCTGGCAGGAATTGAGCTTGTAGGTGCTCTTGGTAGCTTAAGGCTGTGTTCCACAATACCATAGCTAATCTGCAGAGGGGGTAAGAATGTGTGCCCCCCTGCTTGTTTATGTACCACATAAACAGTGGTGTTGTCCATCTTTACCATTAGTTGTCCTGGAAGAATGTGGTCCTTGAAGGATTTCAGAACATTCTGTACAGCTAACATTTCATTTTGATTGATATGCAAGTGCATTTGACTTGGGTTCATTTGCCCTGAATGCACTTCTCTGCCAGGTGAGCACCCCCCCCATGCATAGTCTGATGCGCCTGTTGTTAGGACTTGGGCGGCATGGGGTAGTGTGAAAGGTAGTCCCTTGTTTTGGTGGCAGGCCTCTGCCCACCAAAGCAACTCTAGGCGTACGTAAGGTATGACAGGAATCATTGCTTCTAGATCCTGAGAATGTTGACACCATAGGCTTTTTAGATACCACTGTAGTTTCCTTATATGGAATTAGAAGAATGCAGGAGGCCATGAACCCCAAGGCTTGCAGTATTTGTCTTGCAGATAGCATGGTCTTTGTTGCCACTTGTTTGAAGTAGGTTGTCAAATGAATTTCTCTGGCGTGAGGTGGACCATCTGGGAAGTTGTATTCAAGCTTGCTCCCAGGAATATAATTTGTTGGTAGGGTACCAAGTGTGATTTCATTTTGTTTATGGTGTACCCCAAACAAGTTAGAACCCTTTGTACAAAGGCCAGATGATTCAAAAGTATGTCCCGGCTTTCTGCCTGAATTAGACAATCGTCCAGGTATGGGTATATTTGAATATTTCTTTGCCTGCAAAATGCAATAACTGGAGCTAAGCACTTTGTGAATACCCTGGGCGCAATAGATAAGCCAAAGGGCAGTGTAGAGAACTGATAGTGCACGTAGCCTGCTTTGAAGCGTAGGTATCTTCTGCAAGATTCCCTGACTGGGATGTGCAGGTATGCTTCTTTTAAATCTAGTGTTGCCAACCAGGCATCTTTGCCTAGCATAGGAAGTAATTGTTGAAAAGTCAGCATCTTGAATTTTGGAATCTCCAGACAGGTCCAGGATAGGACGCCATGAATGGTCTTTTCTGGGTATCAGGAAAAGTCTCAAGTAGAATCCTTGTCCCTTTTCCTCTTCTGGTACCAGCTGAATAGTCCCCATGCTTAACAGAGAAAGTACTTGTTTTTGGGCCTCTGCCCAATGATTTGGGGGTAGGTTCGGCCACCCGCTTGGTGTTGGCAAAGTATGGAAGTGAAATCTCTATCCCTGGGACACTATATTTAAAACCCATTTGTCCTGGGTAATGAGTTCCCAAGTTCTTTGCATGAAGAGCAATCTTTCCCCCCAAAGGGGCAGCCAGTTGATAAGTGCTTGGAAATTTTAAAAGGAAGTTATTGGGACAGTTTACTATGGGGGGAGTCTTTATTACTCCCAGATTTGGAAGAGGAGGCCACCCACTGCTTAGTCCTGTGTGTCCCCTGGGACTGAAACCTGGGGGTTTTGCTGTGTCTGGGTTTGGCTTGAGAAGACCTGGAAGGGGCTGGAAAGGACCAATTCTTAGAAGGCCAGTGCTTACTAAATCTAGGAGGCTGAACTTGTAAGAAATCTTTAACAGTTTGCAAAGATTTAGCTTTATCTTCCATCTTTATAAGAACTTCCTCAGCCTTGTTGCCAAACAGGCAGTCCTGATTTAAGGGAGCATCACACAATTTAGCTTTAACATGATCAGGCAAAGATTGCACTTTAAGCCAAGCATGCATTTTGAGCACAGACCCAGTAACAGCGGCCCTGCAAGAGGCCTCTAATGAATCAAAACCACATTGCAAAGTATGTTTCCAACTTGTTCAGCAGACTGCATTAAATCCTGTAATTCTTTATTTTCCACACAGTCAGGAATCAAAGTCATTTTCTGTTTAAGCAATCCAATAACATGTTGCTGATACTTTAACATATGAAACTGGCAGTTTAAAGCCCTAATGGCCAAGGCTGCAGAAGTGTAAACCTTCTTATCCCATCTATCCAGTGCCCTGGAGTCTCTATCAGAAGGGGTAGGATTTTTAGCCATAGAAGCCTTAATGCCCTTGGGCCCTGTTAAATAGTCTCTGGATCCGGAATAGGATTTTTAAAAAGAAACTTGTGTGACTCAGGAACCCTGTAGTATCTGTCTCGTGTTCTGGGAGCAGGATGCAAGGACTCAGGGGCCAAACTAGATTCTGAAAAAGCATCATCAACAATGTCTAGTACAGGGGGAATAGCTAAAGGCCTATGCTGAGGTAGGAGTAAGAAATCCCTAAGCCTCTCTTTTGAATCAGAAAAATCCTGGATTTCCCAGTGGAAATGCTCCCATAGAGTATGTAAGGTCTCCCCAAAAGAAAAATCCTCTGTAGGGGAAGCAGAGGGAATGGAGTCCTCTACATCAGAATCCTCATAAGTAGATAAGGGCAAATTCAGATCATCAGAAGAATCAGAAAAAACAGAATCCCGGTCAGAAGATTCATAAATCACTTCAGTCCTAGGCCTCTTAGAAAGCGGGGGTTGGCTACCCCTGATTAGAGTTATCAGATCTTCAGCCATTTTTATAATTTGTTTTTTAGGCATAGAGGCCTGAGCATGTGGCCTGGGCTTTGTTTTTTTTAGGCATGGTTTGAGATTTAGGCCTAATAGAAGAAGGAGGCGTCGGTTTAATATGTAAGTCCATAGGCCAGAGTACACCCTCCACGGGTTCCATAGTTGAAGCATCTTTCGGCATACTGGACTCGGAATGGGTCTCAGTAGAGGCCTGCAAATCAGAAGTAGTGAGTATCAGGGGCTGCGAAAGTGCCTCACTGAGTACCGGCGAACTGGTGAATGACTTAGGAGAAGCATCGTCAACAGTTTTGGACCTTGGCAGCCTGTCTCTGTCTTATCTTTGCGTTTTTTCGGAATCCCAGTAGTCAGATAGCTAACCAATGACATTTCTGGATAATTAAACCGAGAACCAAAATATTTAGAGGCGAAAATATACAGACGACGGATAGTGCGCTGGTTAAATAAAACACAAAGCTGACAGCAAGGTACATTGTGGTCAGGGCCTAGGCAAGGAATACAGTACGAATGAAAATCTTTATGAAGTATTTGCTTTCCACAAGTAATGCAATTATTAACTTTTACTGACATCGGTAAGGAGCAAGAAAAAGTTTCCCCAACGGGGTATATAGCTTTAGTTGAAGACTTCGGTTCTGAAACTTGAAAACCAAAATTTCAGGAGTCGGCAGATTGGCACATGCAAACTGCTTCTGCTTCGGGCACCGCACGGCAAGAAAGACTGATGTAATGGCATCAGCTGCATGTTTTATACCCCTGACGACCTGACATCATGGAAGAAGAGACAGCAACCGACGCAGGACCCAATACTTCGTTAATCAGGCTGACTGAGGGCTACCCACAAGCAGACAACCCAAATGTAATGACTGCAACAGTGAAACACGAAGAACATCATGCTGGAGGGATAGATTCCTGTCCCAGAGGCTTACTATACTCTGGAACAGACTACCTATCTATGTCAAACAGAGCTCCTCATTAGCACTCTAAGAAAAATCTTGATGACTGGATGGGTAATAGGAAATTCACCCCGGGGATCAATTCTGTGGCTCTGCTCGACAGGGGCATAGGAAAATAATTTTCCTGGGTGGCGAAAGCCAGGGTACCTTTTTGGCTAGGCTTGTATAGGCCCTAGAGCCAACAGCCTAGTACCTACCTATGAACACCAAACATACATGCACAGAGATTCCTGGATTTTGAAAACACAAACTCCTTGAACCAGACAGTCAATACACCAACCAGGGGTGCAACCAAACTGGCTCTGGTCGTCACTATCACTAATATGGGAGACCGCTGCACACCCCCTACTTTAATGCCTTCCCTGGTAAGGTCAGACAACAAAACCCTGAATTGTTGAACATGCTCCATCTTAGCAAAACCAAATCTACTCGAGCTACACGCTCTAGGGATATAAACCTCAACACAACAATGAATAGAACATGCTGGAGGGATAGATTCCCTTCGCAGAGACTTCCCTTACTATGGAACAGGGTCCAGATCTACATAAGACAGAGCCCCTCACTATCACTCTTCAACAGGAACCTTGATGAGTGGATGGGTAACAGAAAGTTCACACTGGGGATCACACCAACAGCACTACTAGATAGGGGCCAGGGGTACTAGCTGCTAGTACAAGGGTCTACGGAACTACTAAAGGGGCGGTGAATACCGCACAACGTGGCTGGGCTAATATATGCCTTCGGGCAGATAGCCCAGTACCAACCTATGAACCTATAAAATGGTCTCCTTTGAAGTAAAAATAAAACCTGGAATATTTAGGAACTATTCTAAGGATAATCTCCTGCTATTATGTGAGAACCTGACAAAATTTCAAGCCCCCATAAACCCTAAGAACACTGTTGTCTATGCAGAACTGTTCACAGAAAGCCTATACAAGCATATTAACAGTTGCATAGAGGCAGCTGTACCCACCAGGAAGTAGTACAGAACTAGCTCAAAAAAATAAGCCACCCTGGTGGAATCACAAAATTAATGGGCTGTATAAAGTAGTTTTGTACCTACCATAAATGTAGATGTTCGAGTGTTCACACTGCTGCAGTCATCACACTTGGGTTATCCTGCCATCAGGCGGTCCTGCAGTCAGCCAGAGTTCCAAAGTCTTGGTCCGGCGTCGGTTGCTGTCGCTTCTTCCCTGACATCAGTGTGCCAGGGGTATATAAGAGGCATCTGACACCATTTTCTTCAGTTTTTCTTGCCCCAGATGTCAGGTGCCCCCAAGTAGGTAGGCAATACATATTGCTAATAAAACATGTAAAAGGAATAAAAGGAATACCTTCAGTTACAAGCAAATACACCACAAAAGTTGTACAGGATAGAAAAGGTATAGAAGAGTTCAGCTAGGTCAGAGGGGATGGAGGGAGGGTAACCTGGACTGCTGCAGTATGAACACTCGAACATCTACATTTATGATGGGTACAAAACTACTATGTTCATCGTGTTACACTGCTGCAGTCATCACACTTGGGTTGAATCCCAATGCTAGGGATGGGTGGTGGAACTAAACACGGTTTGGAGAGGCTAGTAAGCCCTGCAGAACTGCAGTGGCAAAGCCAGCTCTGGTTTTAGAGTATAGAGGTAAGTGATGGTGCTTGGTGAAGGTGTGCACTGAACTCCAAGTTGCAGCCTCCAAAATATCCTTGGTTGGTAACCCTCTGAGGAAGGCTGTTGATGTTGCTGTAGCCCTGGTGGAATGGAGCCTAATGTTACCAGGTACAGGTTTCCCATGGTGTGTGTAGCAGAAACGGATAAAATGTCCTATCCATTTTGAAATGGTCTGTTTTAAGATAGCCTTTCCTTGTGATCCTGCAGCATAGGATACAAAGAGCTGGTCAGATTTTCCGAAAGCCTTAGTTTTATCCAAGTAGTAACATATTTCCCCTTTGTTCTGGGGGTTTGGATAAAAGGTGGGCAAATTAATGGTTTAGTTTAGGGCCACACTGGATACCACCTTTGGCATAAAGGAAGGGTTAGTTCGTAAAGCGACTCCGTCTTGATGAAAAATGATGAAAGGCTCCACTGCCATTAGGGCCTGTAGCTCTGAGACTCTTCGTGCTGAAGTTATTGCTAGTAGCAGGGCAGTTTTCCATGATGGAAACTGTAGGTCAGCTGTAAAAGCTGGTTCAAAGGGCGGTAGTGTAAGTTTTTGCAAAACAAAATTGAGATCCCAAGTTGGTGTTGGTGCTCTCCGGGGAGGTCTTATGTTCTTAGCCCCTCTGAGGAACTGTCTTAGTAATGGATGTGAAAATATAGGAGGATCCGTGTTGTATTGAGCTGAAATAGCTGAGGCGTGGATCTTAATAGATGAAAAAAAAAGTCCTTTGTGCAACATCTCCGTTAAATATTGAAGAATCTGAGGAATATTTGGGACAAGGGTATTTTGGCCTTTAGCCTGGTTCCAGGCGCAGAATCTTTTCCATTTGTCTGAATAGACTTTCGTGGTGCTGGGCCTCCTGGCCTCCAGAATGACATCCATCACAGCTTTAGAGAGAAGTGTTGACTGGTTGTTTAGGTAATTTGCCATGCAGCCAGATTTAAAGTCTTGAGTTGGCTGTGTAGAATCCGATTGTTTTGCTGAGTGAGCAGGTGAGGAATTGGAGGTAAAATCCATGGTGGGCCTTGAGCCATGTTCCCTTAGTATTGGATACTAGTGTTGGCGTGGCCAGTCTGGAGCAATGAGTATCATTTGTGGCCTCTCTAATCTGGCTTTCAGCAGCACCTTTGCCAGAAGAGGCAGTGGAGGAAAGGCATACACTGTCAATGTTTTCCAACTGAATGAGAGGGCATCCACTTTCCAAGCTAGTGTGTGGTATGCCCTTGTGCAGAATTTCCGTAGCTGGTAGTTTTGGGGGGAAGCAAACAGATCTATGTCTGGGCTCCCCCATTTGCGAATACTTGTGGATCTAGTTTCCACTCGTGAGGATCTATGATGTTTCTGCTTAGATAGTCTGCCAATGTGTTTTTCTTTCCTGGCAGGAATTGTGCTTGCAGTAGAACTTGGTAGGTCAGTGCTGTGTTCCACAAGGTCATTGCTTGCCTGCATAGGGGGTAGGAATGTGTGCCCCCTTGCTTGTTTATGTACCACATCACTGTGGTGTTGTCAGTGTTTATTAGGAGTTGTCCTGGATGCAGGAGGTCCTTGAAAGCTGTTAGGGAATTTTGTACAGCTAGCATCTCTTTTTGATTGATATGTAGATGCTTTTGATCTGCAGACCATTTGCCCTGAATACATTGTCCTGCCATGTGTGCTCCCCAGACATAATCCGATGCATCTGTTATAGTTTGCCTGGCTGGGGGTAAGGCAAAAGGCTGACCCTTGTTGAGGTGACATGCCTGAGCCCACCACAGAAACTCCTGTTGAAGGCAGGGAATGGGTGGAATTATTGTTTCCAAGCTGTGGCTGTGTTGAGTCCATACACTTTTCAGGTACCATTGTAATTTCCTCATATGCAGTTTTGCAAATGGTATTAGTAGTATGAAAGATGCCATGAATCCCAAGGCCTGCAGATTTTTTCTTGCAGGGAGTTGGGTCTTTGTTGCCATCATCTTGAAGTATTGAGTCAGTTGTCCTTGTTTGTCTGACGTGAGATAAGCCATCTGGGCCGTTGTATTTAAGCTGGCACCCAGGAATATTATGTCTTGTGAGGGCACTAGTTTTGACTTCTTTTCGTTTACTGTGTACCCTAGGCAACTTAATAGGTTTTTGACAAACGCCAGATGCTTTAAAAGAATGTCCTTGTTTTCTGCTTGAATAAGGCAGTCGTCCAGGTATGGATATATTTGGATTCCTCTTATTCTGCAGTATGCAATTACTGGTGCCAGGCATTTTGTGAAGATCCTGGGTGCAGTAGATAAGCCAAAGGGCAGTGCAGAGAATTGGTAATGGGTTGAACCTGCTATAAATCAGAGGTATCTTCTGCAATTTTGTCTGATAGGGACATGCAGGTATGCCTCCTTGAAGTCCAACGTTACTAGCCAAGCCTTCTTGCCCAGCATGGGAAGAAGCTGCTGTAGTGTTAGCATCTTGAATTTGGGTACTTCCAGATATGTGTTTAGAATTGAGAGGTCCAGAATGGGTCTCCAGGCTTTGTCCTTTCGGGGAACTAGAAAGAGTCTTGAGTAAAATCCTTGTCCTTGCTCCTGTGTTGAGACCTTCTGAATGGCTCTCATGTCCATGAGAGCTGAAATTTGTTTTTGAGCCTCTGCCCATTGATTTGGTGGCAGGTTTGTCATTCCTTTTATCCTTGGTAAAGTGTGGAAGTGGAATATGTATCCTTGAGATACAACATTTAGGACCCATTTATCTTTTGTGATGCTGTGCCAGTTGTCTGCAAAAAGTGCTAGTTTTCCTCCCAAGGGAGCTGCCAAGAGGGATTTGCTTGGCAGTCTGAGGGGTAAGTCATTGTGTTTGTCTTCTGATAGTTTGAGACCTGTCTTCTCCTCCTTTTTGGGTTGTGGCACCCCATTGTCGAGGCTGGTAAGAGCCTTGTGACTGACCTCTGCCCCTTGGGCATCTGTATTTGCCCCTCTGTGGTCTGGCAGAAGCTGGAAAGGACCAGTTTTTGGTTGGCCAATTTCTGCTGAAACGAGGGGGCTGAACTTGTAAAAAATCCTTGACTGTCTGCATAGATTTTGCCTTATCCTCCATTTTCTTTAAAACCTCTTCTGCTTTTACACCAAATAAAACATCCTGCTGTAAAGGTGCATCCGATAACTTTGCTTTAACATGATCAGGTAAAGTTTGTTCTTTTAACCAAGCATGCCTACGTATGACATATGACAGACCCTGTCACTGCTGCTCTACAAGAAGCTTCCAATTAATCAAATCCACATTGCAAAGTATGTTTTCCCACTTGTTCAGCTGCATGCAACAAATCTTGCATTTCCTTGTAATCAGGCTGTTCTGTATGTGTGATCATTTTTTTTTTTAATTGAGACATCAAGTATTGTTGATATTTCAGCATGTGAAACTGGCAATTTAAGGCCCTCATAGCTAGAGTAGCTGAGGTATACACTTTCTTTCCCCATCTGTCTAGTGCTCTAGAATCCCTTTCAGAGGGTACAGGATTTTTAGCAATAGAGGCCTTAACCCCTTTGGGACCCTGGGAAATGGTTTCTGGGTCAGCAACAGGGCTTTTATATAGAAATTTGTGCGAATCAGGGACTCTGTTGTATCTGTCTGGTTTGGCTGGTGCAGGAGGTAGCGAATCTGGGTTAAGGCTAGATTCTGAATAAACATCATCCACAATGTCTAACATGGGTGGAATAGCAAGTGGTCTGTGCTGGGGTAGTAAAAGGAACTCTCGGAGCCTTTTCATAAAATCAGAGTAATCATGGTCTTCCCAGTGGAAATGTTCCCTCATGGTATGTAAAGTCTCCCCAAAAGAGTAGTCTTCTGGGGGAGATGCTGAAGGAATAGACTCTTCAGCATCAGAGTCTTCATAAGGGGGAAAAGAGTATTCCTGTTCCTCAGAAGAATCTGAAGAAATTGAAACCTGGTCAGAGGAAGCGTAGTCCTCCTCCTGTCTTGACCTTTTATCAGGAGGGGGATGGGAACACCTGATAAGGGTAATTAAATCTTCAGCCATCTTAAGCATCTGTTTCTTAGGCATGAGGCCTTGTACTGGAGACTGCTGTACAGTCTTCTTTGTTTTTGAAGGGGTTTTCAGCTTTGCATAGGATTTAATAGTGAGTGTAGTCTGTCTGAAGACACCTTCTGCAACTGAAGGCGTTTCAACTGCACCGGAATCTCCTACAGCCATGGAGTCGGAAGGGCCTAAAGGTAAAGGTTGTGGAGGCCTAGCAATCTCCGCTTGGGAATCGGATGCCGCCTGGGGTTCTAAATCAGCAGTTGCCAGGGGCTGCGTAGGCGCCTCACTGAAAACCAGAGTACCGGCGACTGGCCTAGCAGAGGCCTCTGAGTCTGGTTTGGGTCTCGGCTGCCTGTCTTTATCTTTGCATTTTTTATGCATTCTGGTCGTCGGTTGCTCTGACGGCATGGTATAATTAAATTTCCTACCAAAATAATGTCGGGCGAAATCAAACCGACGTTTAATAGTACGTTTGTTAAACTTAGCACAAAACCTGCAACCTGTGACGTCATGGTCTGGGCCTAGGCAAGGAATGCAATCAGAATGAAAGTCCTTATGAGGTATTTGCTTCCCACAAGAAATGCAATTGTTAACTTTTTCTGACATCGGACTGAGGCAAGAAAAGGTTCCCCAATAGGGTACTTAGCTTTATTGAAGACTTTGGTCTGAAATTCGATTTGAAAATCTCAGGGGTCGGCCGACTGGCACTTGCGAACTGCCTCTGCTTCGGGCACCGCACGGCAAGAAAGACTGAAGAAAATGGCGTCGGATGCCTTTTGTATACCACTGGCGCACTGACGTCAGGGAAGAAGCGACAGCAGCCAATGCCAAACCAAGACTTTGGAACTCTGGCCGACTGCGGGACCGCCTGACGGTAGGATAACCCAAGTGTGATGACTGCAGCAGTGTAACACGAACATCAGGAGGAAGAAAATCATGGCAAAAATTAGGAGGTGCAGCACCCAGCAAGACAAAAGCACTCTCAAACTAAACAAACAACTCAGAGGACAAATAAAGTCAACCAAATCCAAATTTAAGGCAAGTTTGGCTTCCCAGGCCAAGGGTAACCACAAAGCATTCTTTAGGTATGTCCGCAACCTCAAAGGCAATACACAATTGTGTGTAGAGCTCATTGTGAATGGAGCCACCTATACTAATCCAGAAGATATATTAAAACCTCCTGGCTGATAAATTCGGCTCCAACTTACCGCACTATCCCCCTCAACCTTCCCTCACGAAATATCGGATCTACATGACAAGATGGAAAGCTCACAACACCGACAACCACATGGCCGACAACACATCACCAGCAACCGAAATCTCGACATCGGAAGAAAACCATGAAAAAGGAACATAAAATTCCCTTTCAACTGCTCCGCCCCCCCCCCACCCCCCCCCCCGTAACTTTAATATACCAACTCAGAGATCGCACTACATTGCGGGAATGGAAATCTTTCCATTCCGCACTATAGTGAGATGCTGGTTCCACATTGTCGGCATTCCGAATGTCGATCATAAGGTGTAGGCCATATGGTTGTCAGCATTCTGGAGTGCCAGCAATGTCAGGTAGACCCGAAATATCACATACAACTCTCCCTACAATCACCAGGGAGCAGATCCTTAATGCTCTCTCTAAGAACAAGGACACTGCATCAACGGGCCCAGGCAATATCCCAGAATGCCTTTTAAATAGCATGCAACATGACCTATCAGGGCCTCTGGAACTGCTATTTACCTGTAGCCTCCTAACAGGATTCATGCCTCATGAATGGAGAAAGGCAACAGTCGTCCCTCTGCATAAAGGTGGGCCATCTACAGACCCTGGAAACTAGAGACACATAAGTCTCACTAGTCTTATATGAAAAACTATGGAAAGAATTATCATGGAGATGATCAATAGAGATATAGTAAACCTTCAGACACTGGGCCCAACCCCACTTTGGTTTTAACAAGGGCAGATCATGCCTACTCAACTAGGTGGACGCCTTTGAGAAGGTCACCAAAGCAATGGATGAGGACAAAACCGTTCAAACTGCCTACCCTGACCAGGCCACAGCATCTAGCACAATACCCCACTCGGGCACTGTTGACAAACTCAAGCGGGTACGTAAAAACCCATATGTCACCCGGTGAATAGGCAACTGGCTCAAAGACAGGATCCAGGAAGTTAAAATTGGGGAGTCCACCTCTACAAAGAGGCCAGGCACAAGTGGAGTCCCTCAGGGATCAGTCCGTGGACAGCTCCTTTTTGGCATTTACTTCTCATAAGTCACTAGATGATTGCAAATTCGGAGCTGTCACTGAATCTCACACTGACACAAATGTTCTCCAGGAGCGGCTGACAGACAGACAACTGATGTCAGAGCCATGGACTAAAACTAAATGTCAAGAAATGCATAATAGCATCCTTTGGGAAGTCATCCATCCCTGGTAACTATCATATTGACAATACACCCCTTAGAGTTGACCCAGTGGTCAGGGACCTATGGACACACACACATAGTAATCTAGCCTTTGACCATCTGTCTACAGTGGTGAGGATTAATTCTATGTTGCACAACTTGTACACAAAGTTATGGCATCCAAGTCTAAGGAAGTCATAGGTCTCATGAAAGCCGAATACAGTGGAATAATCATTGAGTACACAGTGCCTCATTTGGTATGTACCTAACCAGGCATATCCAGCAACTGGAACCTCCAAAGAGGTTCCTCACTAAAAGAATACTGGGCGTAAGTAAAATGTCCTATGCAGACCACCTCAAGGCCCTACCCTTGTATTCCATCTCCTACAAGCCTTTGAGGGGAGATCTATACCTGGCATACAGTGCACTGTCAGACCCCACTCTAATGCATCTCCTGCATATCCACAAAACAAACCGCACAAGAATTACCCATTCTAAAGATTTAAACCTTGCCTGTGATATAAATAGCACATGCTGGAGAGATATCCCAGAGACTACCGCATCTATGGAACAGACACCCCATCGATGTGAAGCAGAGTTCCTCCCTAACCCAATTCAACTGCAACTTGGACAAATGGATGGAAAACCGGAAATTCATCCCTGGTTTTGCAACTATGTCTCTAATGGGCACAGGTAACCTGCAAATGGTTCATCTCCCATGCCAATGCTTACACTTATTAAGGGTATCAGAACTTGTCAGAGATTTGGGATGCATGTCTAGGCTTAAAAAGGCCCTTGTGGTCGTTAGCCTAGTAAACACCTATGAACAAGTTGGCCTTCCTGGGAATGTGGATCACAACTAGAATGCGGTCCGAAGAGATCGCTCATTTCTATACCCTCATGGCCTCTCTGCAAAAGGGGTAAGAGAGTGTTCCTCCTTGTTTGTTGATGTACAAAACAGGTGTATATGGAAGAGTATAGTGAAAGGCCTGCAATGCTAATAGACTGCTCTCATGTCTAGGACATTGATATGCAACTTGGTCTCTTGGAGGGACCAAGTGCCTTAGTCACACACCAGCTGAGAATCACCTGTGGTCACTGTGGCCATAGGAGAGGGAAGGCAAAGGGTCTAGCTAGATGTAGATCATCCAACTGCATCCACCAACTGATGCATCTTCTGCAAATTCAGGTGTGCCGGACTGGATAGGACAGTTGTTGGTAGAGAATGGACCATTGTACAGATAGTGTCCATCACAGAACCCGCATAAAAAAGCATGCCAAATGAAGTAACACTATGGTCACTGCCATAGAACCTAACACTTGCAGTACTGATCTTACCAGAGGGGTTGAACGAGTAAAGATAAAGTGAACTGAATTACAGTCCTTATTGTAGAGATAGGATGCTCGGGTAAGGATATTTGTTTCATCGCACCTAGATGGGCACCGATATACTCCAGGTTTTGCACTGGGTTTAAAATTTGACTTGGACTGATATATAGTTATGCTCCAGATGTGCAACTCTTTAGGCAAACAGTCCCTGACATATAGAAGTATATGCTTGGAGAGGGCGATAAGAAGCCAATTTTCTAGATATAGAAACACCTGGAATACTTCCAGTTTCAAGTGAGCTGCCACCACTGCCATTCACTTGGTAAACAGCCTGAGGGCTGTGGTGAGTCCAAAGGGCAGGGCTCTGATTTGGAAGTGCCCAGATCCTAGCCAAACGCAACTCAGAGGACATCTTCACTTATCTATTTTGATGCGATAATACACATCCTGAAAACAGAATGGATTGCATCATGACCATTCAGAGCTTTGCTTTCTTTACAAACTGATTTAAATTGCTTAGATGCAAAATAGATATCAGGTCCCCTGTTTAATTTGGCACTAAAAAGAAGCATGAATAAATTTTGAATCCTGTCTGGTCCGGAGGGACCTTTTGGATGACTCTCGTCTCGCAGCTTCAGGAACTCTTGTGCTGCTGCTTTCCTTCAACAGGGTAGGACGCCAGGAAGTTTCTTCCTTATGTTAGGAGGACGAAAAGAAAATGGTAGGCAATAAACTCTGGATATTATGCTTAGTAACAAAGAATCTTGCATTATATTTGTTCAAGCATCTGGGTTCAAGGACAAATCGACCCTCAAATGCCTCCAGAGCTGGACAGTCAGCCAGTGCTTCAGGAGTGCTGGAAAGGCTTGTCCAAGTCCTGGAAGACCCCATTTTTGCGGACCTCCTCTTCCTCTAGGGAGACATTTACCATTGAAATTTCCCCCTCTGCCTCTGGAGGAATTGTCACCTTGTGGATTTTGGAAAGCACCCTGAGATTTGCGGAACATCTTCTTAAGGCCTGTGATTCCTAGAAAAGGTTCAGTGGGGGCAGAGAAAACTTGATTTCTATGGCAGACAGAGTCTTTCTGTCTTTCTCACAGTGGGTCAGCATCTCTAAATGATGTCCCAAACAGAGAAGTGCCATCAAAGGAGGTATTAATAAAATAGGTCTTAAAAGGGTTTTGTGAAGTCGCAAAGCCACATCCAGGCATATCTCCTTAAGGCAATGCCAGAACCAGCTGCTCGTGAGGTGCCTTCAGCTGTGTGAGAAATCAGCTTCATTGAAGCACTGGATATGGACAAAGAGTGGCCAGATGAAATTATGTTCTTTTGAAGTCCTCAACAGACAAGGACTCAGGGTGTACCTTAAAATCTCCTTGGTCAAATTTATCTGAAGTAGAGTGAAATGTGCCAGGTAATTTAGTGACCTCAGGGCAAAGATTGCAGAGGCAAAAACTCATGTTCCAAACCTATCCAAGACTCTAGATTCCCTGTTAGGCAGGTGGACAGTAGAGCTCTGTTCTGCTAGCTCCTTCTTGGTAACTGCCGCCACTGCCATAGCATCTACCAGGACTCCTCTGTTCCAGTGTGGCATGTCAAAGAGAGTGCCAAAAACTTGTCTGGTCTCTCTGAATAGATTCAATGGTGTCCAGCTCCTTCCAAACCCAATGGGTCACTAGGTCAAAAAGCTTGTCTAATGGGAGGGGGGTGTAACCCAAGATGCAGATGTGCTAGAAACAAAAGCCTCCAAAAATACAGATTCTTCTGGTGAGGGGTTTAGACCAACCACCTTTCTGTTTCAAGATCTCTAGGATATCTCCAAAGGAGATGTCATCAGGTGGTGACCTGATTTTGATGAAGGACAGGGGTCCCCCAGTATCCTCTGTGAGAAGGACTCACAAGGGGAGTCAATAAGTCTCCTTTTACACATTCTCTTCTAATGAACTTCCTCTGTGGGATGTTCGGGTGAAGTCTCACAAGACAAGGGACATTCCTCCACAGGAACTGGCTTGACACTTGTTGATTCTGGCTGTCCCTGTAGAATAGGCCTGTGTGACTCAGAGCTAGGACCCGATCGGGGAAAGGTTGTTGAAGCAAAGATATGAGAAGGCAGTTCTCTGTGGAAACAGAAAAAGCCCTTTCTACCATCTTAAAGGAAGACAGACCTGGGGAAACTCCAACCTGCCTAATTCCTGAGGAAGACAGATGTGGAACATCCTTGAATCCAAGCTGGGGGGGCAGACCCAGATCCAAACAGTTGAGGACCAAGGCTCCGAGATGAAGGGATGGATCAGACAAAAACCAGAGCAGAGCTCATCCCTTTGGATCAGACACCGACACATAAGCTCTGAGACCCATTATGATCCAACAGCATTGGGGCAAACTGGTCAAGGAAATAAGAGTCGAAAAAGAAGCTTTCCTTGGATCTGACACCGGACCCCTCAGGTATTTCTGATCCTTAGACTCAGAAACCACATATCGGAGAAGGAGAAAATATGGCTGCAGAAGTCTAGGCACACTCGTGGATCCAGTAGTGGACAGAGTTGTAAGACCCCCATATGAATCTGTGCTCCAAGAAATTTTCGCATCATCCTAGCCATGTCCCCTTTTGACGTGCTCC